>NW_015114389.1:8215-41637 GCF_001443285.1 Poecilia latipinna | reverse complement strand
AAAACTGCTGGGAAATAAAATCAACACTTCAAAACTAAAAACTGCTGGGAAATAAAATCAACAATTGCTGAAAAATAAACTACAATGCATGTTAATTTTGAAAAACATTAGAATATGAGCACTTTTCTTCAATTTTTAAGATCAAGTACGTATTTCTTAAATCCATGGAAACTGGAAAGCGTATACAGTTGGTTAGCTCAGATAGTCAGAGCTTAGTGATAATAATGCCAAGGTCATGGGTTCAATACCCATACTGGCTAATTCAAATCTAAAATCAACACATAAAAAAAGGCTGGTAAATTACATATTGATTTTGAATATGAGCACTTTTCTAAACATTTCATTTTTAAGATCATGTAGGTTTTTCTTAAATCCATGGAAACTCAACATTATGTAAGGTAGGTAGGTTAGCTCAGCTTGTAAGCACATGGTACAAATACAGCTTCAAAATCCAGGAAAATAAACTATGATGCATGTTGATTTTGAAAAACATTAGAATATGAACACTTTACTCAAATCTTCATTAAGATCAAATGTATTTGATCTTAATAATAAGTGCATTTTGAGTTTTATCATCAAATCCAAGGAAACTCAACATTATCTTCGACCAGCTTGGGTTAGCTGGTCAGATGATTATTAGTGTGAATCCCTCCAGCATTCTCACTAATGATTGCAATGATTCACTAAGGATTGCAAGAGAACTACGATGTCATAGTGCATTTATTTTCTAGCAAGACGAAGACCCAAAAATCTACCGAAAGCTATGCAAAGAGCATTTCTCATTATCTGTTAATGGATGAATTCGGTTGACACACACCTGTCCGTTTCCTGCCAGGTCCTCCTCAGCCTGTGGATGGGGTTGCTCTGCAGCGCCGACACGACGGCATACAGGGAGGAGAAATTCTTCCTGGCTCTGCATTCCTGTTCAAAGACACAGAGCAGGACTGCTGAATAAAGGCTTTTGCTTGAAGACATGCTGCAACAGAAAACATCTTCGGATGTGTGTGCGTGTGTGTGTGTGCATGCATGTGTGCGTGTGTGTGTGTTGGAATGCCTATCTGGCATTAAGTTATACTTTCAGTTAATGACTCCACATTTCCAACAAACACAGGAAGTTACCTTTTCATTAAATGGGAGAAATAAGCTGCTCATGTAATTCAAACTGCAAGCTGCATTTGATCCTAAGGGTTTTTCAACATCAAACTGCTACTAATATTACAGTTAAGGTTGATATTTTATAATTTTATCATCATTTACCCACAAATATGCAGCTGTGTTTAAACTCTCAGTGTTTCTAGTAGAAGCCAGGATTGAGTTTCTCTTTGCATTTTTTTCCTGAAAACAACCAAACATCCAGGTTTCTACACAACCTGTTTTTCTGTCAGCTACTGTTATGAGTTCACTTCCATTTGCACACATTACCCTGAGAAGAGGGTCATTATGAGAGGATTATATGAGCCAAGTTGTGTGAAAAGGCACAACTGATATATTTTAATGCTTTCACACTTGAACTTATGTGCTAACACTAACTTTTTTTAGAAAAGGCAAAGGCAAATATTTTATCTCCCGTAACATAAAATAATGTGTTTATATGAAATTTTTTAAAGAGAATACAAGCAAATTTTAGAGTTTCAAAGTCAAATGGTTTTTTGTTTTTTAGAAAAAACTGAATTTTTCTAGAAAAACCTTGAAAATTATGAGTTCAAAAAGTCACAAATTTGTAAGAAAAAGAAACTCAAGAATTCTGACACACCTGTCCATGTGTCAAAACGGACAGATGTGTTCGTTTTGACCGGTGTCAAACGGACACCGGTCAAAACGTGTCAAAGCAGGTGTTTTGACACAGGTGTCCGTTTTGACACACGGACATAGAATATTTTTTAGACGAATCTCAAAATTTCTAGGTTCATATTTCTAGAAAAATTTTCAACTTTGAAAACTTAAGATTTTTCTGGAAATTTTCAGTGATTAATCACAGAATTGAAGAGTTTTTCTGGCAGAAATGTACTCCTTTTTTTCTATCTACAAAGTTCCTAATGCACCGTCGTAGTTTTAAGATCTGATGTCGAGGTTTTAGTCCGCTGACCTCTGCAACACTGATCCATTTCTCCAGCAGTCGGGCTCTCTGCTGGCTGCGCAGCTTCGTCGGCCAGAGACACGATGCTAAGACGGCGTTGGCTAACTTGTTGAATTGCCGTATGGTGGCCCGGACAGACCAACAAACGCCCTCCCTGCCCTTCTTGTCCCTCTGAGACCACAGCGAGCCGAGACAGTGGTACGGCACCAAACGGACAAAAAGCTCCTGGAAGAAAGATTTTAAAAAGTCCCTCAACATGAACATTTGTTTTAAAATAAGCCTTTTCAATCCTAAAAAACAAAGCAAACTTACAGTTTCTATCTTTGTGAGCTGCTCAGCGATGACAGCAGCAGGGAATCCCAGGACGCTGGTGGGTTCAAACTTTGAAGGATCAGGAGGAGAGCTGCTAGAGCTGCTCTGATCTGCAGAGGCAGACAAAACAGAGTGATTTCCTCAGAAAATTCAGTTGAAATATAGCATTTAGCTATCAGTCAGGTTTGATAGGAAATAAAGAGAACATGTTTTCTCGAGGGAAAGTAAATTTGGTTCCTGACTGTAGAAGGTTAAGTCATAAAGCCATATTTTTTATGCGACAAATAATTTTCCAGTCAAAATATATTGATGAAAGACCGCTCATTGCCTGGATTCCAGTTTCACATTATTTTAAAACATTACAATTTCAAGCTCAATAAACTTAGGTCACTTTATCTATCAATTATTTTCTTTAAGAACTGAATTTATGTTAATTATGGGCAATATTTATTTCTTAATTTTATTCTAGTATAATTTTTTGCATTTCTAATCGATAACTTTTGCTTAAAATTATAATTATAACAAAGGAACATGATTCTCGGGCTGCACAGGCTACCATAAACTAACTAAAACTAACTTGTCACATTCTACATTTTTACTTTTGAAAGCTGAATGGCACAGAAAAGTACTAATATCCTTTAAAATAAATGCTTTATAAAAACATAAGCACTTGACCAGCATTTATTTGACAACTTCTTTGATTGTTCTCCCACTTCTATATGTAAACAATTCTTGCAGCTAGCTCGCTCACTAGTATTTTAGCGAAATCCAGCAGTCGTGAAAACAGTACACAGTAATGCTTTTATTAGTTTTTATTCTTGCTCTATTCCAGATGCCACTGTGTTGATTCTGTAGCAGTGTTTATTAGCATGTTAGATTATGTATGCTGGTCTCAGTAAGAAAATGCCACATGTTATTTTCATACGGCGAGATAGTTGGACCAGGGTATGGAGGAAGGCTGACCTACATGCTGAGAAGTGCTTAAGCCAGCTTCACTGACAACAACAATCAAACTCATTAGGTTGTGTTTCCCAAACTCCTGTTGTTGTGCAATCAAACTAAAGCTCCAGCTGGATTTGAGGCTATGCTGCCGCCACATGACCGGTTTACAGGCTAACAGCATGAATAGGTACGATTTTGAGTTAATTAGCTGCTTATCATGCAGCAAAATAATCACTGTCAACAAGATTATGCATTCAAAATAATCTTTTAAACCTTATGGAGAATTGAGGAGAGGTAAAGATAGAGCTATCAAGTGATAGTTATGTTTTCTAAAATTTCTAAAAATCTATAGAAGAAGCAGCTTCTAATTCCTTCATTACAAAACTTTACAGAGAGAACAGAAAAACCATTAGCATTCATGATGCAAGTGACTAAATAAATAATCACCTTTTTCAACTGCAGAACCTTAGATTCATAATAAATCAGAAACCAAACTAGGAATATAAACTATGACAACATGTCTAAAATATTTAGTCATTTTCTATGTAATCTGCATTTGTGATTTAAAGTGGAAAGAAAATTTCTGTTCATTTGAACAGCAGTCAGAAGAGACCTCTGTGTTTGTCGGGGAGCAGGGCTCTCTCGCTGAGCTCCTCGGCCGTCCGGAGGAGGCGAGCTCGAAGGTCAACAGCAGACGAGGAGTCCTGAGGCAGCAGAGGAGCCAGACGCAACAAACGAGACGGATCTCCGAGGTTCCTGAAGTCTTCAGGATACTCCGAAAGCCACGTGCTGAACACAGTACACACCGCTCTGCATGGACAGGAGGTAGAAAAGAAAGCTGGAATCTGGAATCTGCTTAGAGCCAAAAATAACTTGTGAGAAGCAGAAAAACAAGTTGAACGAAAAATGAAATATTCAGGGTTTAGACGATGGCGGCTTCAAAGTCAGTAATTTAGATTAAAACTGGATGTGGTAAAAGAAATATGACTGTATTTGAATAAAGAAAGCATTTAAAGTAGGGAATCACCTTTTATCATTCTCGTTGCCGATACAGATACCTGAGGTTTAGTATCGGCCGATAGAGATTCAGAAAACAGCACTGAATTCACTTAAAATGTCTCTTTCTTTTAAATACAGACACAAATGTACTGTATCATATATTTACCAGTACAGCACACTTAAATACACCAACAGCTTCACAAGCTTAGTCACACTGTAAAATAAACAATGAAGAGATTGAAATTCACAAAAACAATAGGTTGACTACCTTGGTTTACATGTTTTTTTACTTTCAAAAAATAATGTAAAATAAATAATACAGCATGACGTCAGTCAGAGCACAAAGCATAGAACTGGACTCAATAGATTTCTGCTTAAGGATTGGGCAAATCCATAAAGACGGATGTTAGAAAAAATATCCTTAATAGCTTCACTAACCACAAGCAGCCATGTTCACATTTAATTTAACTCACTTCACTGGCGTTTATGTAACAGAAACATATTACAATATATTACAAAACTATGCATAACCCTTAATACTTCAAAGCAAAAGTAAAACCAACAGTCAAATAAAAATTCAATCTTTCAACAGCAGAAGCAAGAAGCAGAAGTGTTTGCAGAAGAAGTCGTTACATGCTTTCTTTGCCTGTTTACGTTTTTTTAAACTCACTTGTTGAAGGATTGTCTTGTCTGACTTCTCTCGCTGTCCCCAGGCGGATTCTCTAATCTGTGAACGAGAAATAAAAATTCATTCAGCCAAATATAAATAATAAGATCTTTCAGCAGCAAACACATTCATCTAGGAAATGCAACAATGACGCAGCTTGTTCAAGAGGCAACCCTGTGGCGATACTGTGGTGATATTCAGTCACTCTTCACAGCAAAGTAAGACGGCCCAGCAGTGTGAAAGACGTCAACGACACTTCAAACACCACAATATGAAAATACTGGAATCTAATTTCTAAAATAGGTCAGGCTAACTTCATATTAGCCTCACGAGCTCCAACACTCGACACAAAGGCTTTTCAGTTCTGCTATTACAGCTGTATTAGCATGTTTCCTCACAACATACATTTTTACTAAAATTACGGGAGGTTTCTGCACCTCTACCAACAGTTTCAGTCCATCTTTATTCATACTCTGTTTACTGTCAACCTCTCCAGTGAAAGGGACTATGGGGGAATTTAAACTGAGTTTATGTACAAACAGATATTTCCAGCTCTGTCAAAGTAAATCATACCAAAATGATCTGAAATGTGTGGAGAAGGTATGTGTTGTTTTCTGCTGGTTAGAGTTCTGCTCCAGAACTCTAACCTAATACTGACCTCAGAGAGTTTGAATGGTTTGGCATCAGCATCAAGAGGTTGTAGCATTAGCATTAGCATGAGGACAGCATTGTCCTCCTTGTTCACACAGCACTAATTACCATGGTATGATATCATATAGATTATAAAGCACCACCATCTTTTGCACGTTCAAAACAGACGGGGAACTCTTATGCTCTTTTATAAATATTAGAAACCTCACTGCACTCTTGATGCACTCCAAAGGACCTAATCATTGAGAAAAATGATAAATAACTGCATTTATAAGTGAGGCACCAGTCTGATATATGTTTTAAAAAAGCAGTAAGGAACTCCATGCAATGTGTCAATGACTTTAGAAAGAGTTTTCAGGGGGTTTTATAAATTACAAATACATTTACAAGATCTGATTGAATATGCATGCAAACCAGAGTATGTGGCATGACATACTGCAACCTAAATTTTCTCTGCATGAGAGGAATTTGTGAGAACCTAAAGTGTTTCTCGCTTCTTGAAGAAGTGCCAAGGAGACAGTATAAATCAGGAGGTAGAGATAATACCAAGAAAAGGAATGTTGAGGAGGAAATATTCCTCTAGGAAACAGAGCAGAACAAATGTGTCATTTTTCTTTGTGCTGAGAACCATTAGCGTGCATTTATGGTCGGATGTTTTTCCTCTAATTCAACACAGAATAAGCGGTCCCTTGTCCCAGAGGAGTAAAAATCCTACCAGACAGGATCAGACTGATTCAGGCAGTGCAGCCGACCAGACAGGAAGCAGCTTCAGTTGCTGAAGATTGCTGCAATATGAACTGAAATAAAACTCTATTTTCAAACCTCGACTTTGCCAGTTACCTACCTGTCAGTGAGGATGTCCAGCACTCTCTCTGTAGAGGTGAAGGACCGATAGGTGGACAGGAAGATGGAGATGAAGGAGGAATCTCCCAGTGAGAAAGAGTGGAGGAGGTGCAGCACCAGCTTCTCTTCCGTTCCAGCTTTCACGCACTGGGAACGGGAAACGGTTGACTGGAAGTCAACAGGAAGAGAGGACAAGACACTTGACATGCCTGCAGAGTTTTCTGAAACTGAGTCAAATTGAAAGTAGCTTACCGCTGGACTGTTAGGGCTGGCATGCTGCTGTTTGACCACGACCGTGTAGATAACCCCTTCGTCTTCCTCCTCCACCACAGTGGACTGTAAAGCAGGGAAAATGTTAGGAAAATCTGATTTATCTAAACTCTGCTTCCAGTCAGCCAGACTTTGCTTTGATCCTTTAAACTGATTAATTCCCAAAGTTTTCTGAAACTCTTTTTTTGTACTTTAGCTTGTTGTTTGGATAAAAATAAGTAGATGAGTCACTGTTTTTACCTTCAAACTGAACACTCTGCACTGTTTATTCTGGACAAATGCCCCCCATGTGTAATGAAAACAATGCACACATCTTTGAACTCATTTCCTACATTTAGCCAAAGCGACCCTGGTTCAGCCTGAGGGAAAGTCCCTGACACAGTTACCCCATTTTGCTGCCCTACTAACTCACAGACCCCAGAGTGCAAGCTGCGGCGCGGAATCCGGCCATTCTTACCAAATCCAGAGGGCAGTACCAGGTAGTCTTCATGGGTGAGGACTCCGCCTGAGAAGAAGACAAAACAAATCGCATCATGAGGTTTTATATTTGAAGGTTTTTGGATGGTAAAATCTAGAAGATATTGTGAAAAATAATGACAAAAGGGCAGAAAAGTTAAAAAGTTAGGCCTTTGAACTATTCCTTGAAGAACAGTTCAATTGAAGAATTGAACTAGTCTTCAATTCTTCTCAGATCTGAAGAATAGTTTTGTTAGAGATTCTAGAAGAAGAGCCAACATGACTGAAGTTTTCTGCAGTTTGTGCCTGTCGCTGTGCACTGTCAGTCAGCAGGATGAAACAAGGCTCCTAAAACATCCTCTAGAATACAAGAGACTCAAATTTGACTCTTTTGAAATGTTCTGGTTGTGGTGTCACCCACAGTGTGCAAAAAAAAGAAATGTAAGGTAGCTTAGTTTTATACTTCAAGCAGCGTGTCTGACTGCAGGAAGCCTGACTAAATATTCAGTTAGTATCAAATACTTTATGATATGAGAGAATACTAAAACCACACTAGGATTTGATTTAAATTACAAGAATAAAGTCATATTATTATGACAATAAAATTATAATATTAGTGGGATAAAGATCCAATGTAGAAAGTCATAAAATTACCTGAACAAAGTCGCTTTAGCAAGAGTAAAGCTTCGATAATTATCAAAATCTGGCATCATAAGCTGGCCTAGTCCAAGATTCTTCCTTCAAAATACACACAATCTTTTCAAAATCCTGATATTTATAATAATTTGATGCAGATATGTTAAAAAGTTCATTATTTGTAAAACTGATCCGAAAACAGTACTTCACAAAATGCTCAACGTTCCTCATTGTAATTTTCTATTATGTTTCATGGAGGAATTAGGAAAGTCATAATAACAAATTTTGCTGGGCAGTTAATGGTCCCAATAATTATTGCAATAAACAATAATATTGTTGTTTTGAGACTATTTTAAATAATTACATGGATACTGGCCTAATAATTCAAGTTTTCATGTAAGTAATACTTCTTGTCATTCTTGTTTCTGCAAACCAACCATAAAAACACCTGAAAAAGACACGGCAAAAACAAATAAAGACTCACATGTTACCACATGCAGACAACCTTTCTAATCAGCTCCAGTCCAGTATGATCAATACACAGAAACCTGCCTCTGCAGCATTAAGGCTCAGGCTTATCACATTCACACACATATGGCTCTTGGGTTGCAGGATCCTGCAGTCGAACTCAGGTTGCACAGAGCTAATGAGTCACAGCTCTCTCTCTCAAAGAGAAAAGTGTGATATGTGCAGCTGCTCTCCAGAGACATTTGAATACTGCCAAAACAGACATAGTGAAAAGAGGCAGATGACCTATTACTAACACGAACTGCACAGGTGGTACTGTATCACTTTATCTGAAGGAACGTCACAGATAAATCATGTTTTACAAATGAATAAACATGTTTTTATCATACAACCCTCAAAGTTTTACAAAACGTTTTCTTTTATATCTTCAACAGAAACAGCAGTCCCTTTCTTCCGTCCCTTCTTTTCTTTTACATTTCTGCACGTAAATAGAAAAGCAAGAGGATTTTTATCCCAATTTTCAGAATGAAAGACTTTAAAACTATGAAAATGATCTTTCTGTATTGTTGGTTGTATTTAGATTACAACATATAACTCTCACATCAACCAATATCGGAGCTTATTGATGTGCAAGAGCCAAGTGCTGGGTCATGCTTTCCGAGGTGTGATCTTCAGACTACTTGGTGTGGCGGCTCTGACTGAGTCGCTGTGAGTCAACTGTTTTGATCTCCATAACACAACCGAAACACCTTGGAGACACACTCTGATGAGAAAAACACCAAAATTCTTACATCCCCTAAACTTTGACAAAAGCAAGTTTTATTTTCCAAATATAGAATCACAAAGATCCAACTCAAGTTAGCTCTTGAAAAGGCAAGTTCAAGGTCCCAGAGCGAGCTTAGTGTCCACGTTCACAGCAGCAGGAGGGACATGCGGTCTGACCCACATCAGGTTTATGGTTTTATTAATCATAATAAACCCATTTATCCTCCAGTGGCCTCTCTCACGTTGCCTGAACTTGGATTGACCGAAGGTCAGCGAACGCTCCTTACATTCAAAGGGCATTAGAAGCAAACATGTTCCACCTCTGGATTTTATCTCAACCCGTTCTGGACAAACCTGCCGACATTTCTGTCGTTTCTCATGAACTCAGCACATATACACACCGAGAGCAAAAGAGAAAACTGTCACAGAAGTTACCTCGTCCCGGGCAAGTACAGGCAGGTAGGAATCCTTGAGCTTCCTGGAAATTTTTAGGATGAAGCCGTGAACATTTCTCCCATTTTCTCCTTCCCTTTTCATCTGCGCTCCCCTCGTTTCCAGAGATCTTCAGAATCCAAACCGATTTCTGCAGGTTTATCCCGGTAAAGCATGCCTCTCTACACACACAACGCCAGGCTTTGTTACACACCTGAAGCAGGACTCAAGTCAAGTCCGGCCCCCGGCAGGCAGCATCATATGGACACACCCATTACACACACAAACACACACCCTCCCCCCCACACACTCACACACACTCCACAACACTTTAAGAACATGCAGGTGTCCATAAAACAGTTAAAGTGAATAACTTTTCTTCTACATGCATATTACATATGCATATAAAACATTTGCATCAAAAAGATAATATATTCACATAATCAAAGGCCTTCATCAGTGAACACACACACGCACGCACACACACACACTGAGAGACAAAGCCCTGAAGCCTTTTCCAGAACAATGCCCCCTCTCTTCTAGTCTCCCCCCTCTCCCTGCCCTGCTTCCCTTACGGATGACCTTCCCATGTAGATAAACCAGTTGGACCATGTATCCGCTTTAATGCAGTGTGACATTCACCCGCCTTAGGCTTATGCTATCATTTAAAAAAGCTAACCCTGTGCTTGTAAGCTATATAAAAAACCTCCACATCTGCTAGTAAGGAAGTTGTGTTTGTTTAAGTAGCTAATATCATTAAAGAGAGAAAGAAAACTCATGATATCCCATTTTTACAACTCTGAGGCTGTGAATAATAGAGAAAATGTTCCAAACTCAACCTGTCAGTTGTCTTCACCCGCCTATCGTTGCAGGGTTACAGTCGAGAGGTGGCGTAAATACTGGGAAAACATCCACACTCATGCTGTAGGACGATTTAGAAAGACCAATCAGCCTCTCATGAATGGCTTTGGATTTCCACAGGAACACAGAAAAAGTAAACGCCAGGCAGAAAAACCCAAGGTCAAGATTCAAACCCAAGACCTTCTTATTGCAGGGCAATAGCGGTGTGGCAAAGTTATTATAGTTAAATAAAACTAACCAAATAAATGAAAACTTCAATTGAGAAAACATTTTCCTTAACTAAAATAAATAAAAATGATAATTTAGCTAAAAGGAATTATATTGTGAGTTTATAAAAAACTAAAACATACTGAAATTATGCAGATATAATATCCTTTGTTTTTGTGTTTATGAATATATTTATTAGCCTTTCAAACTGATGTGAAATTGATTTTATTTTTATGTTTGCAACATAAAAAAAATTACGTCAGTCCATTCTCCTCCCGGTGGAACTGATGCTAGTCTGCAAAATGCCAACAGCAAAACTGGGGAGAAAACTTCAGTTGGTTGTTCAACAATAATTTAATCAGTTTGTTGAAATTGGTGCCTCCTGTTAAATTATTCATTACCCAATCGATGTAGACATAATCATAATATACTATTTCACCTTTTTGAGTTCTGTGGCTAAAAATGAACCAAAGTATAAAAAAATCTAAAACTACTACTATACCAAATTAGTGGACGAGAACTAAACTACTGTAGCCGTGTTGTGTATTCCTGTCTGAAGTAAAGTCGTCTCTGGCAGAGTGATCCAGTCTGCGTTTACCTCAAAGGAAACTAGTCTCTGTACAGTTGTCTTTTTCCAGACGCTGCTTCTAAAACATCTTCAGATTTTTGAGAAATGAAATCATTTCCAGCAGAGCACCAGTCTTCTAAAGTCTGACTAAATGTGGGTCAGAATGAGCAGAACCTTTTTCTTCTTTGTTTAGTTGTTGGCTTTTCAAAGACTACTTGTGGATAAGAGTTGTGAACACAGGCTGCTGCTGAGAATCACATGAATCGAAGTGTTTTTAAAGTACTTTGCAGCTTTTCATCTCTTGGGTTTATTGGAAAAAAAAAGTGTCCACCGTGTTTGTACTGTTTGTCAGATCAGATCTACTTTTGGAGTCCTTTGCTCTCTTTATTCTTAAAGTTCCCTCAGTTCCCCCGGTTACATACAGGAAGCACATAATAAGTGGAAACAAACACAGGAAACAGGACATGCTGCTGCGTTGAGAAGCTATTTCTCTTCCTCTCTCCTTCCATCAAAACTAAAGCTGCTTTAGCTTCTCCTAAACAGCGTCATTTATTAAACAGCAACAAATGAGGGAAGAAAAATCTCTCTTTTAATCTTTCACCACGTCCCATGAGACTCCAACCTCCAAAAGATAAAACAGCTCCTCCATTTTTCCTCACTTAAAAGCCTCCTGGCTAACTTTATGTGAACATTTTAAACCATTTGTCCAAACTTGAGGTCATAAATGCTTCTGGAGGATTTATTTAAGGATAACCATTGTTTTTTTTAGTGTTCCACAAACCAGACCTCTTCCTTCCTATCTTTCTCTTTGCTCCTCTTTGCACGCTTTCATCTGTTCATTCCCATGGTGCCTGTTATCTAACGCCTTTCAAGTAAAACTCTTGCATACTCAAGACAAACAAGTTATATTCTTCAGTCCTGATTACATTTAGAAATATTAGTAACGGAGCAAATTAAGGTTTAATGCAACATTGAAAAATGTGCAAGCATGGCTGAATCTATTGTTACACTTTCTGTTTATAATACTTGAACTAAGGAAGCTTGGAACTGGAATCGGACAATTTTCCGAATGACTGGCATGACGGCATACAGGGAGATCCAACAGCTAATCTGAAATAAAAATATTTGCATTGCATTTTAGAAACCGGCTACCTGAACAGGTGTGTTCACCTCTACAAGGTAAGACAAGTACAGTAATTTCCCCAAAATAGTCTGAATCTGAAAATTAAATAAACATCATTTAGCTGGATTATGCTGCTTCCAGGCATAATTTTCAAAAATAGCAACAAAAAAGACAGAGATACAGATCGCCATGCCTTCAAATCATCGTGGAAAGCACAGATGACTTTTTAAGCTTCTGACAGCTTAATACTGAAACTATGTATGTTAAGTTAAGGCAACACCACAATCACATTGTTTCCTTTTGCAACATCATTGTCAGATACAATTACACACCTTATGAAGAGCATAACAAAGATGCTGACTGAAGCTGATAAGGAAGTTTTATTATCCACAGTAAAATGAATTCTTCAATCACCAAAGCCACTCAGAGAGAAAGAAGCCATCAAAGCAAAGCCAACTTAAAAGGCCAGAGGGCATCGTGTAAATTTCACTGACGGACAAATGCCATAATTTTTGGATACATATTCTATGGTCTGAGGATTTTGAGAAAAAAGGGCCAAAGTTTGCAGGTCTGAGATTATCAACCCAAAAGTAAAGTACGGGAGTGGCAGCATTATGTTGTGTGGTTATTTTTCTGAATGGGGGAGAAAAATCACCAAGGAAGTTAAAGTTTGGGCTCATGTTGGTCAGTGTTTTGGAGAATCCATCAGAAAACCCTGACATTAGTCCCAATGTGGAAACTACTGTAAGAAAAGGAAACTCAAAGTTATCTCTCATTTTCTGGCATTTTAAAAATAGAAATAATTTTCCTAACAAAAACATAAAAAGTGAAGTCTAATTTAATATGAGACAGTGTATATAAGCTTCTGCTCTCAGCTGTAGTTGTGGCTACAGCTGCATTCGGTCCAAACTTGTAACAAGAACATTTTCTATTCTCAGCTGTTTGTTTGGTATATTACCCCTTTTATAATCAATGGGCAAGCTTCATTATTCACCTGAGGTTATCACTCCTGACTCAGATGTCCAAGTTTCCCTCATTAAAGTATGAGTAAAAGGCCTGTATTGGATTCCACTTTACTGAATGTCCTTGGAGACAGACTGGGAAACTGGATAGTGTTCATGGTGAGAGCAGCTGTGCATTGCCTCAGCTGGTCAAACCACAGCATGCATTATTTACTGCAGCCCAGCAGTTAACTTGTGACATGAGAGGAAATGTGATCATTTTAGAGAGTCCAGGAACCAAAAGGAGTTTCTTGAAAGTTCAGGATGAAGTTAAACAATAGAACCACAAGCAGGTCATCTGTTGCAAAGAAAAGAGTCGGGATAAAATGTTCCCAGCCTTCTGGTTATTTGTGAAAATACAAACCAGGAAACAACATCTGATCTGACTATGTGAAAATCACGGTGAGACCATCTGTTCAGGCCTCACTAACTCCCACTAAACATTAACAGAGCTGAACGCTCCTGTTCATGTCTTACAAATCCTGAATTACTAAACTCTGAACTGCTTAAAGACTCAGTTGCTTGATCAACAACACAGTGATACCAGCTTCTGTTGCTGACATGAATCTGTTGCCAAGAAGACAAAGGCATTTGTCAAATGCATCCAGCTATGCTAACAATCATTAAAACAGAGAAACGTGCTAAAGCTACTTAGTTTTAGCGCATTTTGGTAAACAAAAGGCAAAAAGTTTACAAAACGCTAATAATGTACAGCTCTGAGGCAGCTTAACAGTAACTGTTAATGTCAGCAATGATGATAAATTGTCTCAGAATATTTTCCAGATTTTTACAAATATTTGCTGATTTGCATTAAACATAATAGATGAGTTTATTGAAGTAGTTTTCACAAATTCTGGTCAAACACCAACCAGGTAACCTCTAACAGACTGTTTAAAATTATTAACTATTAAAAAAAACATTTGCAAATTAGCATCAAAATAACTGACAATAGAAAATCATTTGAATAATTTAATTAGTGTGTGCAATATCTGCACAGGATTACTTAGATGCACTATTTAAATAAGAAGTTATATTTAGGGATATGTGTTTATTGTAGCATTTTCATATTTTTTGGAGTAATTGTGTTAAAATCATTGTGTTTGTGGGGCTGACTGCAGTGTCACAGTTGCCTAAATAGACAACAAAAAAGATGTAAATAATTTGGTATCAGCATAAAATAAATAACACAATATATTGTTAAAACATTTTCAGTACATATTGGCCAACCCTAATTATAAGTCAAGTCCAAGTCCAACATATTTGGTGAGCTGGATGGACTTTAGCTTCACTTTTCAATGACATTTTAATTTATTGAAAATGATTGAAATTGCTGAATGTCTTCAAATGTTTTGGTGAGTTGGTTTAAAGTACATTATAATCCTGAGAAACATACAGAAATATCCAAAAAACGTTTAAATGTAGAAAAGTGATGATCAATTCAAAGGCAAGAGTCATTGTTAAGACTGACTCTTGATAGATTATGAGACAGATTGAGAACATTAATAAAACTTGACATAGGGCAACAATATACCTTGCTATGCTGCTGTTTTGGGTGGAAATCTGCCTCATAACATGAAAATAATCAGCACAAGACGCAAAACGACAGTTGTATCCAGATGCAAGATTTCTCAAAATCAGAATTCAGATTATAAATTGAGAACTGTGTTTGTAAATTTATTACATCTTTTCATAACTAGTATGGAGTAGACTAAATGTATGATTTTTCTGCTCAACAATGGTAAATATGTACACATACACTCCCTTCATGTACGTCACATTGGCTTTATTTCCTCTGTTTTCTGAGAACCAGGCAACCGCATCTGATGTTTATTTAACAAACTAAAAACTGAACACAGATCATACGGTTTCATGTGACACTGCTCTGAATGCTGATAGCTGTGATGAAGCTAAATGAGCCTACAGTGTGTAAATCACTTTAATGTGTAAACCTCGGAGAACAGACGAAATCGGAAGTATCATTCATGGTTTATAAACGCCATGAATGTATTCACAGAACTGAGCCGCGGCGTCAGCGCCAACTTCCCTTCACAAAGTTCTGCTACACGCTGCAGGTGGACAAAAACAAACTTACCTGTGAATTTTCCAGATTTTCGCTCCTCCCTGACTGGCTGCTTGGGGTTCCCCCATCAGGCGATAAGGGCCGGTAGCCAATGAGAGGCACCTCGCCTGACTCCACCCCCGGCAGGTTATAGCCACCTGTTCGCAGGTTACGGTGGAGCATGGTGCCGGCTGCCACAGACAGGAAGAAAACACAAGACAGCATTCAATGGTCAACCTTTGCTTAGATCAGAAACGTAGCTTAGTCTCTTTTTCAAGTCAACTGATTATTATCTTCCCAAATTATTTGCATCTTATGACAATAATTGCCTACATATTGAAACCTGTATGTTGGAAGCAGTCTGTTTGGGTTTCACACTGATGCACACAAGAGCTCTTCCTTTACCACTCCTGATTTAAATGGAGGACAAACACAAGGAGGAGGAGTGCAGCAGGGTCACATGCTAAGCCTATTTGGAATGCAAATACAGAATTACATTATCTGAGTTGCCAGGAACACAGCAGTCCAAGGCATATTTAGCTTGACATTTGTCAGAAAAGTATCTTTTTCAAGTGTGAATCAGCAAATAATTTACATCCTTGCTTAAAAACAAAACAACCGACTGTGAAAATTGTGGAGATGAACAATCCTTTACCGATCTTCATGTAGAAAACCAGGTTGCAATATTTTGAAAACACCGTGATTATGAAGAAATTCCTGGGGTTTATTTTGCTCCAGGTTTCCAGTGAGTGAATTTCAGCTGTAATGTTACATCATAACATTTCTAGAGACAACAGGAACTTTTTGTTGTTGTGGTGCGTTGGAGTAGTGCCAGGAAATGGAAATATCTGAGTTCTTAGTTGTAAGTTTGAACTGGAGCAACACCTGAAGTTTTACATCCCACTCAGAAGGTGGGAGAAACTTTGACAACCGAAAGTTTGTTTCTATTATAGTGATTAAATTGGGACAGAAATGAAGAAATATTTATTTTAGCATCTTCATTCTTCTTTCTGATTTTGCCTTGTTTTAAAACATTAACACTTAAAAATTTGACCTTATCACTGAGTTCTGGCTTCAATTATTAGGGACACCAAAAAAAAAAGAATCAGTAATTATAAGTGTTTTAAATATTCTATTTTGCTTTTCAAAACAAACATCTCCTTGCTAAGCTTGTTGCAATAAGCAATTAATAATTTAATACATTTAAATGAGCTTGATCATTTCCATTCTGATGATTCGTAGTTTTTATTTAATTTTTTTCAGTTTGTGACTTTTATTTATTGTTTTTGGTTGTTTTCTTTTATTTTGGATATTTAGAACATCTTCTACTTCTAGTGTTAGGTGTCCTTCACAAAACTGATTTTTATTGGACTTTGAGAAGGCGAGCACGCATTATTACATAATTATCAATATTTTACTTGAAAATGGTCTCAAAATAACAATATTTATTGTTTATTGGGATAATTTATGAGCCAGTAAAATTTGTTATCATGACAGGCCTACTTCTTGCATTTGAATCTGTATTAATCAGGCACTAAGAATCTGTACTTTAGACAAATAATTGATAAATAATAGACAATTACTCTTGACAAATAACTACATTTGTAAAACCAGGTTGAGCTCCAGAACAAAGCCTGAGCTGAAATGTTTATGAAGCACTTCAGTAACTTTTAAGGACATTTCTGATGAAAGAAACAGAAACAGTGGCGTTAGTGATGGGCGGCAGGCCTTGACTCATTTGTTTAACTCAGTCACTGTCCCGGAAAGCAGGCCTGGATTTGCATAGCAACCTTTCCTTCCATTTCCTTTTCCCCTCTTCGGTATTTGACGTGAAGATAGACATCGAGTAAACACTGTTTGAGGAAGAGAGGTGTAGGAGGGATAGAGATGTCCTAGTTGATAATGTAAAAGCTGATGAATACTCTTGTGTTGTGATTTTAGCTAAAGAGGTTTTGATTCTGCATGCTGTGTAAAATCTTTTGATTGTTCTCCTGAGAAAGACATGCAGAATCATTTTTATGAATGCTAAGACTGCATCAGCCCCAGCCTGGGTAATAATAACCTCCTGCATCAGAAAATAGCTCCAAAAAGCAGACCCAACTTTCTTCTTCTTTCCTTCTCGACTCATGCAGCTGCCTTTGTGCAATACTTTGTCTTACATCATCCCGGATTTGCTGTAAGATTTAAGATTCTGCTCGGTTTCTCAAGAGAGCAGCGTTGCAGTCTGCATGAAAGGAGGTGGAAAGGTGGGTAAGGGGTGGGTGGGGAGGGAACAGGCTGCAGGGGAAACAAGGCATCAACAGTGCAGCATGTGTTCTCACCAACGGCTGTGCAGAGGTCTGAAAGGCTGCTATTCAGAGGCTTTGACCAAAGCAAACAGCCCACATATGACTGAGGTATAAACATATACAGGCACATAAAGCTGGACACTAAAGTCACACTGGCATTAGCTGTATGATTCAGATATGTTCAGTCTGGATCCTTCAGAGAGAAACGCTTGAAATTATGAGGGTTGTAAAAGTTTCTGCGTGCTGGCACTCCCATTAAAACACACAGCAGAGAACTAACTGCTTCCTACTGTGACTCAGATACTGTATGGTCTGAAAAAACAGGCAAACAGAGAAACACAGATAGAGGCAGCTGTGGGTGAACTCACTGAGAGCTGGGTCGCCACTTATCCAACTGTCAGGCGGATCAGAGGCAGCATCTGAGGACCGCTGCCGGGTAAAGAACGGCGGCTCAGCTGGGGGAAGTCGCGCCCATCGGTGCCACGGTCACCTCCGACAACCAGGAGGGAGTTTCCGTCCCTTACCTCACCTCTACGCCCTCCAAAGAGTCTCCCCCTCTCTATCAGCGTCCCCCACACCTCGCGTCTGTCCAGCCTTCAGCAGCTGATAACGCACTTTGGTGTGGCAGCAAACTCTCTCCTCCTCCTCCTCTTCCTCCTCCTCCTCCTGCCGCAGCCGCAGCTGCTCCCCCTAACGTCGCAGTTCCTGGATGTTTCAGCTCTCGGCGCTCTAGTAACAGATCCGTCTCTCTGAGTGGCTCACAGCGGCGGCGTGAGCCGGACGCCGCACACAACGCTGCGCAGTAACCGCAGACAGTGTGCCGCTCACCCGGGGAGTTGGAGCAGCTGAGAGACGCGACGCGGACGCGCTTTACGCACCGCTGACCGGCGCGCACGCCACGTACACTGTAAACACGCTCTGTGTGTTACCACCCTGAAGCACCCTGAACTTTTATCAGATGAATTTAAAGGTTATGGTCTGGTTGTTATTACATATTTAAATCAAACTGTAGACGCAATAAAAAAATATTTCAAACATTTAGAGGCTTATTAATACCTTGAAACTTTAAAAATGAGTCAAAGCTGTAAACATGGCTGTGTGATCCATGTTATCTCTGTCCTCATTGATCCTCACATGGATAGTTTACAATTAACCTGCAGTATAATCGCATATCCATCTCCGTGAATTAGAATATATTTAAATAAAAAAAATATTACTATTTTTATTTCATTATGAGTGATAAAAAATCTACGACGGTGAATAAGACCATTGTAGTTCAAAAAATTAATGAATTTCCATCAAAAAACATTTATTTGTCCAAGTGAACTGCAGCTGAAATCAGTAGGCATCTCAAACAGATGTATCCCAGACATGAGTTACCACTGACACTTTTCTAAGTTACTCCTTAACCACAAACTTGGAGAAAAAGAAACTGAACTGTTGCTCAGTGGTCCAAAATCTTCTGTACAGATGAAATCCAGATCCTTCAGTCTAGAGGAAGTATGAAGAATATGTCAGGATCTTGGGTTGTTTGAGTTTATTTTGGGTTTATTTGTGTTCCTTAGTTCTTTCTGCTTGTTCTGCCTTATTTATATTTTTACCCTAGTTCCTTCTTCATGAGTCTAGATATGTCCATTTCTTGTGTCTTCTCCTTTTCTTATTTAATCTATTTTTTATTATTATGTTTCTTATTTTGTTAGATTCATTTCCTGGTCCCCAGTGCTCTCTCTCACCCCCTGTGTCACTTCCTCTTCCTCTCTCTCTTTACAGTCTGGTTTTTGCTTTCTTCTCACACCTGCAACCTGTTAGCTCATCGGCCCAGGTCTTATGTTCAGCATTCACTTCCCTAAGTACTTAAGCACCTCGTTCTCAGTCACTCCTTGCTGGTTCCTCCTGTTACATCTCTGCTTTACCCTGTGTACGCCCTGATAGGTATTTTCTTAACCTACACGTGTGGGAAGACACAAGTTTCAACATAGCATCGGTTCACACACACAGTAGAAAGCTAAAACCTTTAAATGAAAAACAAACTAGTAATGTACAACTACTAATGTACGAGTGATAACAACACATAATAATTCTTACACTCCCTATATCTCCTTGTTGGCTTTTTTTCATTATGATTTGTGGAGCCATGTCATTGTGCTTTGCCAAGTGTAGAGTCAACTATTAGAAGATTTTAGAGCACTTTGTGCTTCCCTCTGCTGAGAAGCTTTATGGAGATGCTGATTTCATTTACCATCACAACTTGGCAGCTGTTCACACTGCTAAAAGAAACAGTACCCTCTTTAATCACTTAGTTTTCATTGTGCTTAACAGGCCAACAAACTGACCTGATCTAGAACCTACAGAGAATCTATTGAGTATTGTCTATTGAGAAATCTGTAGGCTGCTTTTGAGGCAACCTGGGATTTCTGAAAACCTCAGGACATGGGTGGTTGCCTCCATGCCACTCTGCATTGATATGGTAATTTATGCAAAAGGAAACACAACAAAGCATTAAAAATTTAGTATGTCTGTTTGTAATATATCAAAAATATAATAATCCCAGTTTTTAACTGACTTTATTTTTTCATTTATTCTCTCTAAAAACACACAGACCTGATGAGTGCCTCTTGAGAAAAATTATCTATCACCCACTATAAACACAAATCTTTACTTTAGTCTGGGTGTTTTAAGTCCAAATTTGGACATTTCAACAAAATCTTAAGAACTTCCTTCAGTTTCTCTGCTTTACTGACCTTTAGCTTTCTTCCTGTTTATTCTAATCTGCACAGTCTGTGACCCTTGATCTAATGATAAACATGTGAATTCAGATTAAGTGCAGATGATGCTCTTACTGCATGTTGCATATAGTGTGTGAACACAACATGACTACACTGTTTAAGGGCCTTACAAACTGTGATATTGCGCTGTTTTATTCATATAAACTCGTTTAATATTTTTGGACCAGCATCTTTCCATCATTAATCTCGTTTAAGTAAATTTTTCAAATGACAAAATGAAGAGTTTTATGAAATTACAGCATTCTTCGTTGGACATGACCAGCCATCCAGGCTTTCGGCCGCAGAGTTTTTGGTAGTTGCGCGCCCTCCAGTGGTCGCACATGGAAATCTAAACTTCCACCTTTATTTTCAATGTGCCAGGGGCCATTTTGAACCGTATACAGCGGCGTTACCACATGTCTGACTGACTGGTATATTTAACGTGTAAGAAATGAACAACAAGTCGTGAGATGGTTCTGGGGGAAAAAATCAACTGAGAGTAAGCCAATATGCCGACACGATCGTTTTCTGTTGACTTTACTGTAAGCGTTTTTATTTTAACATGTACAGTCTGTTGAATTGGAAAATAGAATTTGATTTCAACAATTTATCATTTTATTTTAGATATAAGGTATTGTGTGTTATTTTCAAACAAACCCCCCAAAAATACAGATGGACGTGCAGGAAATATTTTTTATTTTCCTTCCATTCCATTAAGGTTACAACAAAATCTCAGTATTTATCATTAATTTTTTTAAACAGATGCCATTTTTGTCTTTTCAGGAAGATGAAAGCATGCGTTATGTTACCTTCAGCCTTCAGAAAGCCACTTTATTAAAGAAGCATTAAGTTAATTTTGACCGAGGCTTCAGATCCGAACCCTTTGAAGTGCTGGCCTCAGTTTTGTTCCGTTTGAAAACTTTCCCTCTCTCCTCTCCTAAACTTGGATCTTAGTTCTTGTCGGAGACCAATTAATGAGGCGGCTAAAGTCACTAATTGGCCGCTTAATTGGCCCCTGTCACCGCGCGCGCTGCAACACTGCATCCTTCACTTCCTGCCCTCTCACATCACAAGCGTGTCACAATCATTTTAGGGTCACGCTCTCAGACAGCAAGGACCCCCCACACCCCTTTACACGAGCACACTTCCCACACCTCTGGATGCCCCCACCAACCCACTCCCACGATAGCTCTGTGTTTTATGTCTGCGTCACAACAAGTCGGCGGAGGGCGAGAGGCAGAAGGATGATGGCGTCTCTGGCGGCTTGATTCCGGTGCAGCTCAGACAAAATCCGCCTTAATAAGCTTCGGCGGCGGGGAGAGGGGTGAGGTGTGAGAGTGTGGGGGGTGAGGGAGCAACAGCGACGGGGACATGATGAAACGGCACCGCGGAGAAAGGACGGACAAACTAGTCTGAGAGAGACGGACGGACAGTCACAGTCGCCTCCTCCTCCACCTCCTCCTCCTTGCTGACGGTTTGACTGACACACACACTCACACACACTCAGAGCGAGGCGCCTGGCACAGACAGAGACATGCATGCACACCAGCCACTTTTTGCAAACCAGCACGCTGCGCATCGGAGCTGGCAGTAATTGGACATCCACAGCTGATGAGGGCATTTCATGTCCAGCCTGTCCAGGAATCCCAGTGACCCCGACGGAAAGGAGTTCGACTTGACAGGTACCCTTCAGCCGGCCAGCCCCCACTGTTCAATTCTCCATCTGATAATGCCGCTCTGCATGCTGCGTCTGCACTGACATGTGTGCATGCACTGGAACAAATGCTCAGTGTGCAAAAGACAAAACGCCCGAGGAGTCGCTTCATGCATCTATTCAAGTTTTTAAGCTGTTGAGAAAGGAGGCGAGGAAGACGGCGGGCAAAGTGCAAGGCAGATGCTTCAAGTAGCTGCATCCAGTTAAACTGTGTTGCAGCAGTCATCATGCAGTGCTTTTTCCCCTATGTGTGTGTGCGTGTGTGTTTGATGTGTGCAGTAATCATTTGTCTTGCTCTCTGGTTGTGTATACTCACTCTCATCTTTCACTCTGGTGGATACAGGCTGTCGCTATGCTCAAGTCTGAAGAAGAGGAGTGTGCGTGTGAGTGTGTGTGTTTGGATGAAATTTTAACCCCTTTGGACTGAAAGCCGGCTGTCTGAGAGGCCGGGGGACGTAAACCCTGTATGTCAGCAACGGCAGCAAAGTATTCAACGGATAAATCGGATTTCCATTTTCACACAAGCCCTGCTTTCTCCTCTCTGTGTCTCTCCTCAGGATGGGGGGAGTCAGTGAGGGAGATGATGTGTTGGCTCGTTGGAGTGATGGACTACTGTACCTTGGCAATGTGAAGAGAGTAAGTGTGTTGGGAAGATACTTTTCAAGTGGTCGTGTGTTGAAAGACTCCCATAATTGTCTCCTCCTTTCTCCCCCATCCTCAGGTCGATGGAGTCAAGCAGTGCTGCTTGGTGAGATTCGAGGACAACTCAGAGTTCTGGGTTCTGAGAAAGGACATTCACTCGTGTAAGAGTAACTGCCTCCTCTTCCCTCTGATGGCGGAGTAAAGCTTTCTGCGTAGGGAGAACTTTTCCATTGAGTAAAATCCATTGTAGCGTAGACTTAGCGGCAGCCAAAGACATTGTTGAAGCCAATTTTTTACAGCAGGTTAAAGTGGACTAAATGTTTCTGATTTGGGCTTGCCAAAATCTTTTCTATTTGCTAAATATCACAACAATAAAAGGGACCTTTCTAGAGATTTTTCAACTTCTTTCAAACTGAGAAGTTCACATACATTTTCTTAGCCTTGAAATGTGTGTGATGAATGCTTTGATTCATCACATACACAGTTGATAGAGGATTGCTTGCTGGAGGTGCGGACATTCAGCCGTGGTTTATGTAAAGCGCCAGCTCGATGAAGCTTATCGGAAATTGCGTGTGATATGAACGACCCCGACATCTTTGCCAGCAGACCTCCTCTGCTGCCATTGCCAAGCCAAACCCCGTATAGGAGGAGTACAATTCGAAAGCAACGCTGAAAACTGGCATCATCATTCCCAGCTCCTTCTGTTCACTGATTGGCCCTGTTGAAATTCTACTGGAGAAATCGAGGTCAATGGGAGAAAACTTAGAGCACAGAAGGGAGATGAGAATCCAGCAGAATTGCTTTCGAAGGCAACATCCAGGTTAACATTTCTGTAACATATAGTGGACTTGTTTTTTAAACTGTGTAAATTGGGTCATACTGTTATCTTTTCTGGAATTGTGGCACTTTCCTCCTGACTGAACTGGTTTAACTGGGTCAGGTTTATAAATTGTTCCCATAATTTTTTCAGCTCTGAAAATATTTTTCTCTGAGATGGGCTTTGTGATGACCACTCCAAAATCCTAACTTTGCGTCCTTAAGACACTTCATAATTAAGTTGGTGCTCGGCTTTTGGTCGCTGTTCATTTGGAAAACCTTTTTATGTTTAACTTCCCAGCTGGTGTCTTGAGATGTGGCGTCACTATTTCCACATAAATCTTCCTTATGGATTTTGTGAAGAGCACCAGTCCCTCCTGCAGCAAACTGCTAACGCAGCATAATGCTTACACCCACATGCTTAAGACTTAACCTGTTGGTCTCAGGTTGTCATTCACAATGACAGGGGTGTCAAACTCCAGTCCTCAAGGGCCGCTGTCCTGCAGTGTTTAGATGTGCCACAGGTAAAAAACAGTGGAATGAAATGGCTTAATTACCTCCTCCCTGTGTAGATCGGTTCTCCTGAGCCTTGCTAATGACCTAATTATTCTTTTCAGGTGTGGTGCAGCAGAGGCACATCTAAAAGTTGCAGGACAGAGGCCCTGGAGGACTGGAGTTTGACACCCCTGTCACTAGAGGACCCAAATTTGGGTCCTGTAGTGACAGACAGGTTAAAGTGTGCCGCTGTTTTGCTCCAAATGTAACGATATCCATAAAAGCTAACAGCTCAGTTTTTATTCCATCAGACTACGGGACAGGTATGTTGTTTTTTGAGTAATTGCTCTTCCCTCTCTGTCGGTGCAGGACTTGTTTCGCTGTGAATAATGACTCTCTCTTAACAGCTTCAGTCAGCATCTTCACAAGGTCTTTTGGTTTTTTGTTCCAGGGTTGATTTGAACATTTGACACCAAAACCTGTTAATCTCTGTGACACAGAAAGTATCTCTTTCCTGGACAGTGTGATGGCTGAACATTCGCATTCTGTTTACTCTCTCTGTAATTGTTTCAGCATCTTTCTTGAAAGTGAGTTGTGAAGATACACAATACTCTATTTAGATTTTTACATAAAGTCACAAAAGGAAGCACTGTGTTTTAAATACGTCCACCAGTTTGCCTCCAGTTAAAATGTTATGAATTAGCCCATCAAAAGACTCTTTGTGTAACTAAACTTATGAATTTGGAGAAATACATTGAAATGTAATACTTAAAATTCTACAAGTCATATTTTGGCAATCGTAACAGAGCTGAAGCAGCAAAAGTTTAGCCTGATTTAATGTCGCAATAAAACCTGACAACAAAATATTTCTCTCACGGAGCATCTTCACAGCAAACCTCACTAGTTTAAGTAAAGACAAGCTGTCAAAATGTGAATAGATGCTTTTATACCTGTAACTCTTGCCATGTTTTATATTTGTGGTAGCTGCAAGTAAACCTTTGATATTAGCGGCATTCTTGTTGTTTTTCTAGTAATATTTTGAGCTCATTATGAGCCTGTTGTTGTTATATCAGTTAGATTCTAAAACATAAATAAAATCACTCTAACGGGAGTTTATCGTACTGTTTATTATTTATCTTGATCAAATTTAACTCATTGTTGTCACAATACATTCCAATTGATGATGTTAAAAAACTTGTCAGGATTGTTATTTTGAATATCTCATCCACTGTTTGTTTAGATGAAGTTTACTGAGACAAACCTTAGTAAGCAAATTAGAAATGTTTTTTATTTTGCTTGCTGTGTTATGTAGCAACACTCATAAAGTTATTTTAAAAAGAAGTAATAAATAGTTCTTATTTATTGTTTTCACCACAGTACCGCAAAATATAAAAATAAAACTTTAATCACCCACCTCAACTCCAAAATACCAATTTTTAATAAGCCATGGATTCTGCGTCCAGCTGTGAGAGTAATAATAAACTCTCTCATCAGCGTTTTGTCTTAGGTGTTCAGGTATACTGTGCATGAAAAATGACAACAAAGACACAGGAATTTATATCATTAGCATATAATTAGTTTTTAAGAAATTAATGTATGCCACTCCTCAGTGTGTCCTCGTTAGGTTTTGAGTGAATTTATTCATATTTTACAGTGAGAAATTTGTGTAGTAAAATAACATTTTCATCTCCTGCAGTCACACATTTTCACTAAAATTGCTGTGATTTTAATTATTTTGTAGAAAGGATAATTATTTTACTTTGGTTGGTTAAAGTTTCTTAGTTGTAAAAGTTTATAATCCTGATTGGAGCTCTTTTTTTCTCTTGCTGAAACATGCGTCTCATTCATTTTAAACCGCTGACAGTTATGTAGACGTTTCATCGTGTTTGGTTGAATTTTTCTTTTGTTTTTTACTGTAAGCGCTTTGAAACGATCCTGTTTGGTCTGGTTCTGGAGATGCGGTGCTGCTGCAGGGCTGCTGTGTACTTTAGCTGATTGAATCATGCTTTACTTTTGTTTGTCCAAATAATAACAAGTTTTCCTTCTGTACATTGAAAAGTTAACAGGTATTGTATGGCTGCAGTGCACTGCCTGAGTTTATTACTTTTAGCCTCTCGGAGGCAGCAACCACAGCAGCGCAGCTCTGAGACACGTCAGCACATTTAATCTGAACCTCAGACTCTAGTGGACATATAACGGATCAGGGCTAACACAATATTGTGAAATGCACCTTTATTATTTGATCCAGTTAGCAATTTCCTGTTAATGTGCTGTATGTGCAGACAAGGTTTTTAAAATAAGAAATCTGACTAAATGTGAGCTTTTATGGAGAATATTGATACATCTAGGAATCTATGTTAATGATTAAAAAAAGAATAAAGTTTGAATACATATTTTGAATAAATGCATAAATTGTCTCAGTCAGCTTAAAGTTAAAGAAACATTTTCAGATTTTTCCTGCTTTTTGAACTTGTGTCTTAATTTCTCTTCTGTCATCTTGAAATGCTAAATGTACATATATTTACCCACATTAGCATTAAGCCCGTTGTGGAAGCTTCTTGTTTCTGGATTATTAGAGTCAATTAATGAAGTTATTAGACTAATGAGCCTTCAGGGAGAGGACTGTCCTTTGCCACCTCATGTTGAGTCGAAGGGGAGGTTGGACACTTGTTAGGACCAGGCTGAACATCAACGCGTCAAACCAAAGGTGCAGGCGACTGAAATCAATGAGGTGGCAGGGACGTGAGTCAATATACATAAATTAATGCAGTTGACTGCTTTCTCTCTCTCTGTGTTTCTGTCTTCCTCTCACATTTACATCGTCCCCTCCCTTCTGTTTTCCTGTTTCCCTCAGTCGCTGCCGGAGTGGAAGAAGTTTGCTGTATCTGTGACGCCCCGCCTCTTAAAGAACCCCTCATAAATTGTCTTAAATGTCACCACGGTAAGGAGGCATGCCTCATCATGCTCTGTCAAATGCTGCTTCTCCGTCAGAGCCGGTAGTGACCTTGAAGGTTTGACACAGGATGGTAAATAACAACACAGAAAGCCGCATATCATAAATGATGGCTAAGAGTTGTCGGGTCTGCTCTCACAGGGGAGGGAAAATAAATAAGACATTAAGAGACACAGAACTTATAGATTTAAATCTTTCAGGGCGTCTTCGTTGTCTCTTTATTCTAATTCAGAAATCTACAAATTTGCCATTGTAATTCTTTTAAAGATAAAGAAACCAGACCAATTATTGGGAACAAATGTTTATTATTATGGATGTAATTCTGCAAAGAAAACGTCACCTCAAAAATGATCAGATCTTTAGAGAAACTGAGTTAAGATCCCAGCTTCAGAACATTTCAAGATGAACAAGGATGAGCAGCCGTGTCACTGGGAGGAGGAATGTAACCGACTGATGATTTCTGCTAAATCTAGCTTAGCGTTTCATCAATATTGATCTGAGAATGAATTCAAACTCTAGACCGGAGAATAGAAGATCAAATAAATGTGACTATTGGGTGTTAGAATGAGAATTTTTTTTAACAAAAGAAACAGAGATGGTTTCATCTTTAAAGAGAAATATGGAAGTATCACTGCTAGGATCAGAGTATCTGGAACCAGAGGATCTCAGGAGCATTTCACTGGCAGCGTTTCCATTACAAACGTGCAAATCTTTTGTCTGTATTCTGCTAATGTAAAAAATAAAATAAAAATTAATAAGAAATTATATCAAAATCACTTGTAAATAAGCTTGTTTTTAATAAGTCATTAAAAATCATGACAGCGACAGATGTAAACAGTTACATGAGATATATTCATAATTCAGCCATGGCGCTAGTGCTCATCATATATCAGTCAGCAGAGGAGACGTCAGCGTCTTATTCTGGCGTCAGAGCAACAAGCCCCGCCTACTTTGGATCTGCTGCACCTGCAGCGTTTTGGTGAAATTGTAGGTGACGATTTTACTGAAGAGCTGTGGGTTCAGATGACACAACTTTTTATGATAAAAGTCAGATGCTGTGAGAGCTCTGGTGGAGCCAGCTGCACAGTGTCTGACAAAATAAACAAAGCAAACCGACCTCCTACTACATCCTGTCACCGTGTTCTTTGTCGTTTTTGCCAGTAGTAAACATTGGACTGTTGACCATGTGACTCCTGTGATTTGAAAAAAAGTGTGTCCGTTGTAGTTTTGCGAAATACATATATTTCGATACGGCCGAAAAACCACCTTTCCTGGCACAAAAAGATTTTAGTTCTTTCAAAATTACAGCAAATTTAAGCAAATTTATTTTCATAATTTCAATTTGCGCAATTCAAATAGTTAATGGAAACGCAGCAACTGAATGGCAGAAAAACAATTAACCATGACGGCATCATGTATGAGCAGCTTGAAGAAACTAAACATTTTAAAGCTAAAGTGTAAAACTATATTAATTTCATCTATCAAAATAAATACATCCATTTTTTATCTTCTGCTTAATCCGGGGTCGTGTTGAGGGGGCAGAGAAGTCCAATCCTGTGCTTTTGAATATTTTAGATATGCTCTGAGAAACAAATCTGTAAACTGGTGAATTTTCCAAAAATAAATTGGAGTTGCATTCCACAGGAAAATCTGTGAATACTGAACCGTGATTAACAGACCATGTAATAACTCCATGTAATAATATAAGCTAACTATAGCAACAAAGCTAATCTTTCTTATCAAATGTGCAGTCCTTTGTTGGCATTGTTTCTCTGTAAAGCTCTTGATGTCAAACTGCAAAACCCCTTCCATATCTGGTAGAAAATACAAATGTTAAAAACTTTGATAAATGCAGCTGAAATCAATCTAAAGAGCCACCGTGTAGCAGCAGGTCCTGGAGGGAGATTCTACCATCATGTCATCCTCAAGCAAAGATGCTGACCGTCTGTTTTCTGGAATAATGCTGGCAAACTCTGCTTCTTATATGCAAATTCAACAGTTGGATGCTTGCATGCTTCTGAAATGAACTCGTAAAGAAGTGAAAATGGAGCAGGCCTGTTATTAGCGTCATCCAGGCTTTCTGTCCTGCAAAGACGATTTAAAGGCTCTGCCTCTTCCCATTACAGGTTATCATCCGGAGTGCCACACGCCGACCATCGAGCCAGAAGCTGACAGCGACTCCTGGATTTGTCGACAATGTGTTTTTGCTGTCGCCACCAAGGTCAGGCTGCTAATCTCCCCGTCTCACATTTTTTTTAAAAAAAGAGCTAAGAAATCCAGTCAAATATATCTATCCACATGGTAATGTGTGAGGCGCAAAATGTGTTTATTGGAGCAAGAATCTCACTGAATTTCTCAGTGTTGACTTCAATATGTTCCGCGCCATGTCAGAGAAATTGCAAGCAGTCAATATTTATATTTATGCTTCAGTGGAGTTGAGAGGAGCACATTAAAAATCAATCCATCACATGTGCTCCGTTTCTGTAG
The DNA here is from genome assembly GCF_001443285.1 of Poecilia latipinna. NCBI lineage: Eukaryota > Metazoa > Chordata > Actinopteri > Cyprinodontiformes > Poeciliidae > Poecilia > Poecilia latipinna. The sequence goes on along the minus strand of NW_015114389.1, from coordinate 12,140 downwards.
ACATAAGAGAGAAGTGGGTTCATTATTAATCGGTCAGTGGAGCGGAGCTCATTGTCCAGATCCTCTGGTCTGGTCTCAGACTCCATCTCTCACAGCTGACCTGCGATGAAATGAGACAAAGATCCATCTTCTAATCGAGCCTGATCTGCTTACTGATATGAGAGCGATATAAAAGCGAGCATCTCTGTCCTGAAACTGTCTCTGCAGAGAGGCGGAGCTCTGAAACGCGGACGCTTCGCCCGACTCATGCAGTTCATGAAACTCCGGCTCCCCTACCAGCTGTCGTCCTTAGACTGGGATCCTCAGCATCTGACCAATCAGCAGCAGTGTTACTGCTACTGCGCCGGACCTGGAGAGTGAGTGGCGCCAATTCTGACTACAACACCCTCCATGTTTTGGCTCTTCTGGTAAAAGTGTTTTTGACACAAATGGACCAGATAATTACAGGTGAATTCATCAAAAGCAAAATGATGAACTCAGGAGGAGCTGAGAAGATAAAGAAACCAAAACGAAAGAGCAATGAAAAAGAGTAAAGAATACATTAATAAACTCACCAAGAGGAACAAGTTCTGTGTTGATTTGGATCATTACCAACAATGACTGATACAATCTGAGATTAATCTACTGAAATGAAATATCAATTTATGAATTTTTCAGACATTTCTACCAGCAGTGCCATCTGATGCTGTCTGTATGTGCGCTCTCTAACTTCAGGAATCAATCTGGTTATGTAGATACAACTATGGAAAACATTAAGAGACCACTGCAAAACGATCAGTTCTCTGATTTCACTCTTTATCGGAAAATGTTTGAGTAAAATGAACATTGTTCTTTTATTCTATGAACTGACATTAGTATTTATTTATTATATAAATGAAAAAAATGCAGTGATTTCAGAGCTCAAATAATGCAAAAAAAAAAAACCCAAAACAAATTAATCTTCATTTAGAAACAACAATACTAACGTTTTAACTCAGGAAGAGTTCAGAAATCAGTATTTGGTGGAATAGCCATGAGGTTTTCATTGTGGTCTGGTGCAGTGGTCTCTTCTTTCCTTTTGGACATGTCCATTTGTTGGTGGGTTTGTTGTTGACGGGTTTTGTTGTTGTTGGGCTGCAGGTGGAACCTGAAGATGCTGCAGTGTGGCAGCTGTGGTCAGTGGTTCCACGAGGCCTGCACTCAGTGTCTGTTGAAGCCGTTGCTGTATGGAGACAGGTACGTTACTCATTTAGGGAAAATATATATACAGCTAAAATAAATCATGAACAGCTTAATGAGGAAAAATAAGCATCTGTCAGGTGGGCTGTTTGATGGAGCTCACACTATCATGACACACTTTTTGTATTTATTTCTGTATGTTTAAATGATTTAGCTTAGAAACAATATTTTCTCAACTGTGAAAGTATTTAAAACACACATACTCACTGATAGTAGATGGATTAATTAGACAATATGAAAGCATGCAGAGAAAAGTCCCTTTAACTAACAGAAAGAAATAGCATTGGGTACTAAAAGTTTGGTAATTTTCAAATAATTTGCAGATTGTAATCTCTTTCAAGAAGGCAGTTTGGTGTGAGATGAAAATGAGAATGTCTTTGATTTGTTTATTTTTATTCTCATGAAGTTATTCTTATTTTGTTATAGATGTAAGTCAGACCCATCGTAAAGCTTTCTAGTAGAGGTCTGAAGATTTTAGGTGAAAACTCTCTGGTATTCGGATGAATTCATAACTTCATCCAACCTGATGCTGAATGAATTACAAAGTATTTTTGGTCCAGTTTTTAGTGCAAATACATTAGAAGACTAGAAACAAGGCAAAACTAGTTTACAAATAACTTTTCCACAAGATCTAGAATCTTGTTTTAAGTAAGTAATTCCTTAATATTTATTAATGGAATTATTTCATTTATAATATGGGAGGAATAAGTGAAATAATCTCCCACTGGAACAAGTACTTTTAAAAAAAAATCAATATTAAGGAATTACTTCCTCTCTAAAGAGTAGAAATTTGGAAGTTGGGAAAATTTAGCTGCAACTCTTGAACTTTATTTCACGTTAATCAGATTCATTATAATAGAAGATTTCTGCAGCTGAAGCTGAATCAACATATTAGTTTGGGCTTGTTGTGTTTTGTTTTCCTTCCAACAGATTTATTTGATTTTCAGTTAAGATTGAATCATAAAAAAAATCTGACATTTTACTTGCAGACCTTTGTTTAGTATCTATAACGAAAAACAAAACTTTTTAAATGGCTAGAAACAGGAACTATGTATCAGTTTTATTACCAAAACAAACAATGAATCAAAGTTTGTAATTAGCACGTTAATCATAGAGTTAGATGCTGGTCTGAGGGAAAAATAAATGTAATCAATATGTCGCCGTGACGGCTTCACTTGTCAACAAACGGCCTTAATTACCTCCAGATTAAATGATTAGTGAGCGTGTATGTTAATGTTCACAGTGTGACGAGGACAACGGCTCGTCTTCAGCTCAAAGTGACACACTCCAGAGCATCTGCTCCACGTAGCAAAACACATCCATCCACTGAGGTTATCATTACAATTACCCGTCTTTGTGGGGCTTTTTACGCCCATCCTGACACCAAACTGTGCGAGTGGGAGCAGAAAAGAAGGGATTAAATCGAGACTGACAGGATGGGAGGAACATCTGCAGAGCAGGTGATGGAAGAGGAGCGAAGATCGAGTTTACAGTTAGAATAGTGAGCGTGTGCAGCTGTCTCACAGTGCAGGCGCCTCGTTTCTCACCGTGACCTTCATGCAGATAAAAGGAAGGAAGTAAGTTTCAGGGTCAGATTTTAAAGCTGAGCGGTATTATCTAAAAAGATACACCTCTCTCTATTTTATTTTTATCCAGAGAAGAAAACAAGACTGATTTTTTCTGCGTGTTTATTTCAGGTTTTATCAGTTCCAGTGTTCAGTTTGTACAAAGGGACCGGAGACAGTCCAGAGGCTGCCCATGACCTGGTTAGAAATGATTTTTAATTTCAATAACGAATCAGAAATGAATTTGGAAATATTTTTAACCACACTAACAAAGTATTTTTCTCTAACTGCAGGGTGGACCTGGCTCATTTAGTCCTCTACCACCTCTCGCTGTGCTGTAAGAGGAAATACTTTGATTTCGACCATGAAATCCTGTCCTTCACCAACGAGAACTGGGACTCGTTGCTCCTGGGCGCGGTATTGATATTTCCCTGTTTAAGCACAATGATGAAATGATGTGAAATACTTACAGGCTTCCTTTTTTTTCTTTCTTTTACGAGTGAGATTTAAAGCTTATTAAGCAGCATTAAAGTAAAATGTAATAGTCGACCTCTGAGGGAACTCAGGGAAACACTGCAGAGTTAAAGCATTTAGTCCTTTGATGATCTTCTGTTATAAAAATTCAGCTGAAATGACCCTGAGCGTCTTTGCTTTTAGTTTCCTCTTAAAATTGATCACCTGAAGTTATTTATCTAGTATTTGGGATGTTTATGTGTCACTTTCAGCTGAATATTCCACCACATTTTGCCATGTAACAACCACAAACTTTAATTTGGCAGAAAAACTGAGCATAATTCAAACTGGTGAAGTGGAAGAAAAAGGACATGCATTTTAACCTTTTATTCTTACTGAGAAAAATCTGAAAAGTGTGGCCTGCAAACTGAATCAATAGTTTCTTAAAAAAGAAAAAAATCACAGGTGTTTTTGACCACTCTGCCTTGCTGAACAGCTCAAACCTGCTCACAATGGAGCTTCTGTGAACACCCATTTTCAAGTCTCACTGCAGGTGATGATGCTGCCACCACCATGTTTCATGATGAAGAAGGTTTGTTCACAGTGATGTGTCCGACACACACATCCCACCTGAGCTGTGCATCTCTGCAGCTTACTAGCTAGATCAGGGGTCCCCAAACTTTTTCCTG
>NW_015114389.1:0-4663 GCF_001443285.1 Poecilia latipinna | reverse complement strand
GCCCGCGGGCCGTAGTTTGGGGACCCCTGAGCTAGATGATCTCTAAACCAAATATTGCTCTGGGTTTTATTTGGTAGTGTCAGAAAAATGGGGGCTAAATATAAATACATGCCAAAATCCACTTCACAATTATGCACTACTTCTCACTCAGTTACATAAATCCTTTTAAAATTCATTGACATTTGTGGTTATTATTTGATAAAAAATATTTTCACTACTTCATGGAAGAATACTTGGACTTATAGTTACTTATTATCTCAAGTAAACAATGAGCATACAATGCTGCAGAAATGTCTCATTTATTTATATGCTTCTTTCTTTGCAATATTTTTGACGTGATCCATAGTTCCAGAGGATTTTCCTTAAAGTTTATTTATTTTATTTAACTGGACTGAATTCTCTCAAACACAAAACATTTTTACTTTTTTCATGTAATTTTCATTAAATTTGGATAAAAACTCACTGAGATTGAAATGGATCAAATTTAGAGTGTACTGAAGTTTTTGAGAACGGATCACAGTAGGTTTGAGATCATAGGTTTAAAAATACTAATGTTCTAATTTTTGATCCACTATATTATTGTTTTTTTATGCCAAGTTATTCTGAAAAATCCACAGATCATCGCCAAATTGTTTCTGGATTGTTGCTGCAGAGAAATTCTGATCTTTAGGTTTAGAAGCAGCTCCATGATCAGAAAGAAAATTCATCATATGATATCATTTCCAATTTTTTAATTTCTTGTAAAATTTCAGTCAGTTTTTTATGTTTCTTCTTGATCAAATTACACTATTGCTATCCCAGTTTGCTGCCAGTTTAAATAAGCTCTGCTCTGGTGGCAACATGATGCTTTAGGTCACTTTGAAGGTGACATCTCGGAGGTTACTGCGACCTCTTAACTTGAAGGTCTTGATGATTAATTGTCTTGATTTCATTTGGTGGTGAACATTGCTACCAGAGGGAGAAAATTATTTCAAACACATCAGCTTGTCTTTTAGGCTGTTCTGGTGATTTCAGATGAACTTGTTCACGGTTTTCCCTCTGCTTCATTCAGGTTTAAAATGAGTTTTGTTAGAAGGTGAACTGAGAGCTAATAAAATGTTTTACATTTATTTGATCTGGATCTAAAATAGATGTGGAAATGTCACCAATACTAACTCCAAAGATTAAAACCACAACACTGGTGTCACTGGCCAACATGCAGAACCACACATTGATTTTATGTGAATATTTGAGGCTGTATATAAACTGAGCTTTTTCTGCATATTTTTGAGATTTCTCCTTTCAACTCCAAGTGACATTCTTGAAATGTTTTCTTCGTTCTGTCACTGCAGAACAACAGCTTTTTTCCCCTCCCTGCCACGTTGCTACACCAGTTAATTTCTCATATCAGCATCACAGCTGTCAGTGGCTGTAAAAGAAAATTATCGTATGCAGTTGGTGTGCGTTGTCCGCTGCGTGAACACGGCTTTGATTTCTTTTCACTCGTCTCCGTCCTGCAGCTGTCTGACACGCCGAGGCAGGACCGCTGTCACAATCTCCTCAACGCTCTCAACTCTCACAAGGACAGGTGAGTCGTTGCGTTTAAGGAGAAGAATAAACACCAGCCGCACATGACCAGAGTGATGAGGAGACGGGCTGCAGCGAAACGTGTGACTTTGAATAAAGAGGCAGGGAAATGAATCTGACAGACTTACAGAGATTATTTTGATTTGTAAGCAGCACAGAATGCTGCTAACCTCTATTAAATTATCAGAACTAAAGAAATGTAACTGCTTCAAGTAGATTTTTGTTGAATGTTGTTTAAAAATAACCTTGCAGCCAAATAAAACAGCATATTTCTCCAGGCGAAGTCTCTTCTAATTATGTGCATGTTAATTACAGAGTCACTACCTTTGAAGTGTTCCCACGTCTTGCTTCTCATCAGGAGCTGAAGAACATTGTGTTAGAAAGCTTTACTGTGCCTTGCAACTGTTCATCCCCATTTTCAGCTGCATTCCCACATTTTGTCATGTTCCAGCCAAAATTATTGGGATTTTATTTGAGAGAGACTCAAAAACTGTCGTATCATATCAAAGTGGTAAGAAAAGCATTTGTCCTAAGCTCCTGTTGCTCCGATTTGCTTAGATAAAATGCTTAAATTTTATCAGTTTGGTACAACTGCAAACCAGAGCCATGAGGGCCGTGGTGTATCTGGAGGAGCTGCAAAGATCAGCAGCTCAGGTGGGCGAATCTATTAGGCTACACAGCAAACGAATGCGACCCAAATCAGATTATGTTTGGCTTCGATGCTTATGAAGATGTTATGTTTATCCTTTTGTTAAAGAGTTACATTTCTCCATCACTTCACAACTGTGCTGTATTTTGTGTTTGTCCATTACATAAAATACCAATTAACAAACATTGTATTTGTGGTTGCAACATGACAAAATGAGAAAAACAAAGTGAAGCATGATTACTGTTGCAATGCATTGTGAATTCATTATGATGAAAAGAACAGAAATGTGACTTCTGCTCCTCTGCGCCACACAGGTTTGTCTCTGGAAAGGAGATCAAGAAGAAGAAGTGTCTGTTTGGGCTGCAGGTCCGAGCTCCGCCTCCTCTGACGTCTGATTCGTCGCCTCTAGTCACTGATCCGCCTATCAGCATCACCCACAGGAGAAGGTCAGATTGAGAAGAGCAGGTTTCTTTTTGCTGCTTCTCTTCTTTCAGCTGAAACTTTGGAAATCTCACATATTAAACGTAAACAATCAGTCAGAATCCCATTGATTTCCAAAAAATGTGTGAAACTTTGTCACTATTTTCCTTTCATAATCATTCTAAGTCATTCTTTAGTTTTAGCTGCCCTAAAACTCTGTCCTACACCACTGTAATAAATTACACATGAAGAAATTATGCTGGTGTTTTTTCTTGTTTACTAATTTATGTTTTTCTTGTCCTCAGCCCGTTGTCACTGCCCTGCCAGAGGAGAGTGGGGGGGTCGGAGTCACGCAAATCAAAGCGTCGCATCATGGAGACACAGGTCAGCGCCTCTGTCTCAGGATAAGGGAGGATGCAGGGGGGTGTGGGACACCAAACTCGTTGATATTTTGTTCCTTTTTCTTTTTTCTCTCTTTGCTGCAGTCAGATAAACAGCTCTCTGCAACTCAAATAACCTGTCAGTCAGACGACGCCACGAAGGTTCATTTCACCGTGGAGATCAGTTTTTACTCCTCTCCTCAGTTCAGTGCCTCTGTTGCGGTTCACTTTTTTTTCCCTGCAGGATGCTAATGTTTGAGGGTACACAGATAGATTAATAATAGCTGTGAGAGACGTGGCGTTGCTCCGGTAAAATGTATAATTCAAATCCAATCTTGCCAAAACCTGCTCTTGTATTTCATCAACACCTGCAGTTCAGCGTCGCGTTTATCATTATCATCAAAGCCAATTCCCGGCGGATCGCTCTGAAACAAGCACCATCACATGTGGTGGTTGCTATTTATACTCTGCATTCTTAACCGTGAATGCTCCTTGTGCTTTTTTCCTCCTACTCATCACTCTGATCTGAGTATGTGCACATACTGTAATCCTGGAACAATACGCTCTGCAGAGCTCTCATTTTTTTTCTCGCGTCTTCTTCTTTTTTTTTCCTCTGGCATATCCAGGCCTCATTGTTCTGCTCTGACTGATGCTAATCTCCGCCCGTCTTTGAGGAGCAGCTCTTGGTTGTAGTGAGGAAAGTGAGATGGGTAGGAATGCTGATGGCCTGGGATCACTTCCAAACGCACTTTGCAGTCAATTACAGTTTGGCCAGGTGGCGCTGGCACCTTGACAGTGCAACTCTGACAGAGCACCAGCGTTTAAAGGCACAGACGTTCGCTGGAGGCTCTGAGTAATAGTCCTCCGTCATTAGACTCATGCTACAGAATAATAATGGGCTCAGCGTGGTGCTATGTCACAGTCCAGCGATGAGAAATCGACCTCATGCATGATGTTTCCTGTGACTGATGGCTCTATCTGATGATCCTGATGCTTGTACTTGTTATGAGTCGTTGGGAGACAGAGAGCTGCCTTACTAACCAGTAACTCTGCCACATGATGGGACGGAAAGGAAACAGATCTGTCAACCCTTTTGGCTCCAACTTCTACAAAATATAAAAAGGATCCAGGATTTTTATCCACACAATTTTGATAATATACCATGGACTTAAAGATAAAATTACTCTACTGTAGTGTACCTTGTGAAAAGTAATTATAATCCATTAGCGTTTTCACATTTTGTCATGTCACAACTACAAACTTCATCGTTTCTTATATTTAAGGGTATTTTCACACCTTGTAGTCCAGAAGACTTGGTTTGATTGGTTCCGTTTCACGCTGCACTGTGTGGAAACAACTGGAAAAATGCTGAAGGAAACAACTCCAAAAACCTCTGAAGAAGACTTGAACGCAACTTCCCTCTTTGCGAAACTTGGCTAAAAATGGTGGAGTGGCATCAGATTCTAGCAGTTGTAGGATTTCTCTTTTGTTGTTAGTAAAAGACCATGAGCCATTTTTTGTTTGGTTTGGTTGTATTTACCCAGAATGCCCTGCGCTAGAGTTCACTTCCTGTTTCTGGAGTGTTCTCTGGCCCACTTTGTGTTCACATATGCATTTGAACTGCCCCAGTTTACTTAAAGACTAGATC
>NW_015114388.1:137397-139545 GCF_001443285.1 Poecilia latipinna | reverse complement strand
AATTGTAAAAACTAAAGGTAACTACTTCGCAAATTTCACTTATCGCAGATTATTTTCGGAACGCAACCCCTAAGAAAAATGAGGAATCACTGCACCTCAGCTGTAGGAGACTGAATCTAAATAAAAAAAATCCAGAAAAGTTACATTGTGAAACAATTAATTTGGACATTTTGGCCAACTGAATAAAAAGGCACATACACGTACTTAGACCATAGAGCTGCCTTAGGATGAATATTTTTGTTCTCTAATGAATTTTATTTATTTATTTATTGTGGGAGAATATATGTAGCATCCCGATCCACACTCCATTCCAGTAGATGGCGGTAATGCACATCAGTAAGTTGCTTGCCAACTGCCATAAAAGAAGAAGCTGCCTTCGGACACCAGGGACAAGAAGGCTAGCATGGCCTTCAGGACAACAGCTTGGAGAGATTCAACAACTGTTAGTGCAATTATTGGAAAATGAAAGAATATCAAGATGACTTTCAGTCTGCTTTAGACTTGGGCTGCATGGAAAATCAGTTAACTGTTTATTTCCCCAAACTGTAAAACAGCATAACAGGATTGAGGAACATTCTGTCTTCCTCTGACATGTTCGGTTTCGGGGTAACCTGCAAAGATGATTTAATGTACCGGGTGATATTATGTGAGCAAGACTTAAAAAAAAAAAAAAAAAAAAAAAAAAGAGTTAAAGTCCCATGTTTTACACATCTTTCTGAGCTGCATCTGCCTGCTGTTTGCTCCCCCGTCTGGGGCGATAAGATAATCTGTAGATGTCCTGCATTTCTTTGATGCGGGGAATGGAAAGCAGAAGAAAGGAAAATGCATGCTTCAAAAGAGGCATGCATCGCTGCATAAAAACTCTTCCCTCTTTCTTTAAGTCTTTCTTTGTAGTTGGTTGGGAGAGATAACGGAGACTGACAGGCAGCCGGGTGGAAACGCTGCTCTGGAGACCCGTCACTAAGAGCCACAGCCTGCAAGCTGTGCTCTGCCTGAAAACCAGCACTGATACAATAGGGCAGACATCATGGGAGGCCATCCTTCCTTCCTTCCTTGTAGTTGTTCCTTGCTCGCTCACACCGACTTACACACAGGAGAACACACACACACACACACACACACACACACACACACATACATACATATAAGTCTACCACGTAGTTCAGGGAGAAATGGAGATCACCTGGGGTTAGCAGTGACACAGCTGGAGCTGGAGCATCCCTCATCTCCTCCTTTTTTCACTTCCATTTTTTTTTAGCATTATCACTTCCTTTTCCCCATCCTTTTCTCCCACTGACCTTTTCCGGTGACCTTTCCTCCCGCCCGCCTATTAATTTCCCACCTGCGATTCTTTTGTTGTCTGCCTCCTTCCCTTTGACTTCTTCCTATATGTCTCCATCTCACAGCAATATCCCCTTTCCTATCATTTTCTCCCTCACTCAACTTTTCTCACTCTTGTCACCCTAAAACTATTCCTGTCACCTTTCTGCCTCCCCATGCTTTCACCCCTCAAGATATTTTCCATCAGCTTCTCCCCTTTCCTCCTATAACCTTCTCAGAGAGACATGAAAACCCCTGTATGTCACTTCAAACCCCTACTTTCTTTCTCATTTTTCACACCTATCCTTTTACCTTGACCACCTCCTGACAGTTTGTGCTGTTACGTGACCCACTTACAGCAAATCCTGGAAACCTTCCTCCTTCTCACCTCCTCTAATCTTTCCTCTTCCCAGTCTCTCTCTTCAGCCCGCTGGTCAGTCAGCATGTACTGTCATTTCTGTCCTACGCACACACACACACACACACACACACACACACACACACACACACACACACACACACACACACAACACACACACACACCTGACCCTCACCTTCTCTCACTAAGTTGTTTGTTTAATTTCTTGGTTGTTGAGTTGAAGCTTGATTATTGATTTAGATCTATAAAATTTCAAATAAAGACAAGAACACCACAATGTTGTGATAAAGTATTTGCCCCAATACCAATTTGTTGTGGTTATGCTTTTTTGTCACACTTAAATATTTCACATCAGGCAAGACAGCAGAAAAAGAAATACTGAGTGTACAAGATGCCATGTCCGCCTGTTTAAAGGACAAACATGATCAGCAGTCACTCTGTGTAAATGA
>NW_015114388.1:116846-134048 GCF_001443285.1 Poecilia latipinna | reverse complement strand
TGATGAAGGTTGTAAGCCTGAGAACGTCATGACATCTGCAGAGTACAGTGGTGGCAGCAACATGCTGACTGACTGTTTTGCTGCAGGAACGACTTCAGACAATAAATGACATCAAGAGGATAAAAAAAGTTATGTAGAAATATTAAAGTTATCTCAAGACATCAACCAGGAAGTAGAAGCATGGGAATAAAATGGATCTTCCAAATAGAAAAGGGCATCAGTGTTTTGTTGTGGCCATAACAAAGCCTTCATCTCATTCCTATAGATTATTTGATTATTATTAGATTATTTGAGGGCATTGGGAAAATGCCAATTTTTAAATGTAAATCCTAATCGTGCTAATGAGATGCATCTAAAGTGATTCCTTTCACAGCTGGTGGCTTGATGCGTACCTCTTTTGTGTCAGAAGTATAAATAAAAAAAGATTTTCTTCCTCTTTCTATACTGAAATGTTTAAAAAACTTTTTAAAAATTGCATTTCTTCTTCATTTCTATTTCCCTGTACAAAGCATGAAATGACTTTCACCTAGTATAGTTTGACAGAGTGGAGATGACTCATATGATCACCTCAGAGGAAAAAGTTATTACAAATCAATAAGACCAGTTTGCCACAACAACTAGGAGGTAAGCTTAGGCTTGGTGAGGGTTCACCGTTACATGACTGAAACCATTTCAGATGTTTTTCAGAAATAAAATGAGATGCTGGAGGACTTTATAGTATGCAGCACGTCTCTCATGAGCTTGAACCAGCATACAAATGTGTTGTCTGAATGTAAATGATCAAAACAAAACACTTTGCATGAGAAACTGATTGGATTTAATTAACTGGTATGTCAGCAGAGGCAGATCGGGTTATAACGCCGTTTGCAGAGAAACCAAAGTAACAGACAGCTTCTGGCTTGTGTTCCAGCTGCAAAGCCAAACTCCACGGTAACATTAGTGCTGGAATGTTGAATGTGTTTATTTAATTGTATGACAAATGCATCCACCAAGCTATAAACCACAACCCAGAATCTTTCTTTTTTCAGATTATTTGTATGCAGAGTCATGTTCCTTCGCAGTCTGACCTGCTGCCTGCTGCTCAGTCGCTCAGTCTTTCTGGAGATATATCAGCCATCCAGCATATAAAAGCCCATTTCCATGCCGTGCCTCAGTCTGCCTCTACATGTCTGCCTTCATGCATACAAAAATACATTTGTGTTCATCGGTGAAGACAAACTGCTCATGGAAGTAACGCTGCCCCCTTCCACTACCCCACCTTCAGCTTACTACCATCCTGCTCTGTATGAATTCAGCTCTTTCTCTTTAAGACTCACCTTGGTCTGCATTCATAAAGATCCTTCCATTAAATTTGAAATGATGTTCCCAGCTTGTTTTCCAGATAAAAACAGAATTGCCTGAAACCATCAGACGAAATTCCTGTTCCTCTTAGTTTAATGTAATCAAGTTTAATACAACAGCAACAGCATTTCTTGAATAAATAGAGTAAAAGAAGTCTGCAAAAGGGTAAAATTGTAATTAAAAGTAAATCTTTCAAAGGACACCTGACCAAAAAACAAATATTTCTTAACTACTGAAGATAACCAAATGTAAGATGAAACAAAAAAAATGAAGTTGAAAAGTAATGTTGGTATCATATCAAATGGCATATATTTTAACAAAACACAAACCTACTGAGGAATAAACCCGATTTCAGTGGCAAAGTTACAGGATGACATTGTTTCAATGCATATATCCTTATGTTCTCACTCCTGACCTGGGGGTGGAGGTAGATATCTCCAGCCATCGTTGTGTGGGATGGCAGGTCATTGACAGACAGACAGACAGACAGACAGACAACCACGCAAGCAAACACTCATCCTGAAGGGCAGGTTGGAGAACTCAGCTTACCTAGCAGTCATAGTTTTGGACAGTAAGAGGGATGAGGGAGTACCAAGGGAAGTACCCATGCATACTGGCAGAGAACTTAGAGTAAAAGCCCTGACAAGGAGAATATTGAATAAATGAGCCACAAATCCTCTGCACAGGTGTGTTTTGATTGGGGAAGAAGTGTTATGCATGTTACTATGGACTGACTAGCTCAAGACTCTTTCTGTTGGCTGGCTTTAGTTGCTACGGCTTCTGAAATAACAGACATTAACATATTTTAAAATCCATACCACTGATAGACACAAAAGCAGCAATATTTTGTGCTTTTGAAGCTCCACTGCGATGGAGCTTCTTTCTTTCTGCAATGCAACAGCATCGATCATTTCCCAAACCTGCCAAACAAAGACTCCAAGCCTTGGCTACCCGACTGAAGAAGCCAGACAAATAACCAAGCTGTTCTCCATAGAACCAGCTCAATAACATTCCCGGTTCAACGGTTGTAACTCACAAGGCAACCCGCGAAGGCCAGAGCCTGGATAATACTGGAAAAGTGAATGGTGAAAAATTAAAACTAAAAAATTGAGTAAAAAGTGATGGCAGACATCTGATGAAGAGTGTGATGGAGACCAGGGGTTCCATCCCATATTGATTATTGATATTATGTTATTTATTTACAGTCCAAATGTGTTTTATATCACTTCTTTATTTCAGTTACACTGTGACATTTAGTGAACATTCTTTATGGGTAGGGAGGCTGGCCATCTTTCCTGTTCAGAGAATGTGGGGGAAGATGTCAGTTTGTTTCTGATTGGTTCAATTTGAGTTAATTGTTTGAGTACTTGCCTTTCTGGGTGTGTCTCAGCAAGGTGGAGCAGAAAGGGAGACAAATGCTCCTGGAGCATACCATCTTCCATTAACAGGGGTAATACTCTGAGGATTTATATTTAGTTACATTTACTTTTTGATTGACCTTAGATTAGTTTAGTTTTAATAATTTGCATGCATGTAAATATTTGTTGGATCATTTATTGTTTGCTAGGTTTGTGTAAGTAGTGTTTGTTTCTTGTTTGTCTTTTTTTTGATCACCCCTTTACCTGGTGTAAGTCTTGGAACTTGCCTCAGGTATAAATGTCAGCTTCTTTGTTTCACTGTGTGAAGGGGTGTTGGTGGTGACCTGGAGCTCCCAAATAAACCTACCGCAACTACATTCTGTTGCCTCGCCTCCTTACTGAATGCAGAGCCTCTGCTGGTCAAAGTGACAAAGAGTCTCAAGTATGAAGAATTGGAGAGCATCAGGCCTAGACATGGTCCATGCAAGCATCAGAGCCAAGATGTCCAACCTCCAAGAATACATCAAGAAGATGAGCCTAAAGGATGAAGGGCTCAGTGGATGTCTCACACAACGGAAACTCGAAGAGGAGTCAAATAACCCTTCACGGAAGGAAGCAATCCTGCATGTGGTCTACCACAGACCAAATCTTACCAATGGTTAGAGGCAGGCAGACTAAAAGACAGCACTGAAGCACTGATCATAGCAACATAGGATCTACCATACCAGGCAAGATCCCAGGTGCAGGCTGTCCAAAGAGGCAACATACAACATCTCAAACATCAAACATGCCAGTCCACAAGACCGCAGTCCTAGGAACAACTAAGATACTGCAAAGAACCCTCAAGCTCCCAGGTATCAGGTGGAGTACCCACTCCACCAAGAGAAAGAAGACTGTATGTTTGGTGAGAAGGTTGTGATATTTCAGTTCTCGTAAAAGTTACCCAAGTTTCCCCAGCATCCCTCTTTGTGATCCAGCCTGCTGGCCTGTGAATGTCTCCCTCCACTTTATGTGCAAGTCCTTCAGAACCTGTTAGAGTGTGAAGGAGAATCTACCCACCTCTGAAAGACAAGGAAAGTACCAGTTTTCCACTTTCCCTTTTGTGCCTTACATTTGTAAAAATGGACATCTGATTTTTGTGTGTGTGTGTGTGTGTGTGTGTGTGTGTGTGTGTGTGTGTGTGTGTGTGTGTTGTTTTTATCCAAGGTGATAAAAGGTATCTGGGACATCAATTCAGAATAGATATCTGGGTTTCACAAGTAACAGATGTAACATGAAAACACTGTTTGGAAAGTGGTTTGCTTTCAGCCTCCCAACAAGCCTGTTTGAAAGAAAAAAATGTCGCTTTTATGTTTGAGATACAATACCACTAAAAGACAAACTCTATGTGTTTCCCAGTTAAGAAACTTAACAAGCAACAATTCAAAGTTAACATACAGTACCTATAAAAAGTATTCACTCCCTTGGATTTTTTTTTTCTTTTTTTGCCAGTTTTCCAAATCAATCATAATAATTTTTTTTGAAAACTTCTGTCTACCAAATAATCACAATTAAATAAAATGTTTACCATAAAATAAGTGAGTGCATAAATATTCAGTCCCTTCAAGTTAGTATTTAATATACTCTGTTGACTGTAATCACAGCACTCTGTGTGGATCGCTCTCAGTCAGGCTGCACATTTGGACCCTGCAGTTTTCAACTGTTCAAACTCTGTCAGGTTAGTGGGAATGAGCTCTTTTCAAGTCCAGCCAAATTTTCTATGGGATTGAGGTCTGGGCTTTGACTGGGCCACTCAAGAATATCCCCATCGTTGTCTTCAGATCATCAGACCAAAGAACTTTTTTCCATTTGACCATGGAGCCACTCACACCCCTCTTGGCTGACTCTAGCGGACCCTTGGTACAAGCTTTCTTCAACAGCAGCTTTCTCGTTCTCCATAAAGCTTTGACTGGTGAAGAACCCGGGAAACAGTTGCTGTCTTACAGTGTAAGAAGTGTCCTGGGGGTTTTGGCTAATTTACCAAAACCCCCAGGTAGAACAAAAAACATATTTCTAAATAGTGTTCCACATCAACTTGCAACATTAGGCAATACTCAAAAACATAAGAAATACTTTAACAGTCAATTTAGCTTGCTTGCTTCAGCCGATGGTGATATAAGTTTGGTGTGAAGTCACTTTGACCCCCCTGTGAAATAAACATTCCCTGGTGGAATGGGAAGAGTAAATCCAACACTGTCCAACAACTCCAACTCTTGCATCAAATAATTCCCCAAGCTTGTGCCTATAATAAGAGCAATGTGAAAGAGTAGGGTTTCATACTGTTGCAAGCTACTGTTTTTGAAAGCTTACTTTTTGAATGAGGTGTGTTCTTATTGAAGATGTTTACTATTCAGATGCATGGACCCTTAATCTTAAAATTTTCACCATTTTGTGGTTTGCTTGTACTTCACTGTGATCAAATATCCAATCACAGGGTTTCTCATCTCAATAGCCAATTCTGTTAAAATTCAAAACATTCCTCTTCTTATCACATTCTCATTTCACTCCTTTTCACTCTTCCACCTCCTACCTCTGCCTTCTCTTTTTCGTCCCTTGACGGTTTTTTTCCTCATCTCTCTCCTCCTTCTCTTAGTCTTTCCAGCAATTATGTTGATTTATAAATATATACACACACACACACACACACACATATACATGGTTCCCTCTTATCTTCTGTCAAGGAGGAAAACAGCTATTTGGGGTCCTGCCGACACCAATTTCCACCATCAGACTGACACACACACACACACACACACACACACACACACACACACACCAATTTCCTCTGCTGTATAGCCAGCCACCCTGCTCTAATATAGCTCTCAACACAGGCTTACAGCATCGTCTCATCCCTCCCTCCATCATCCTCTGATCCCACCTGCAACTCCTACACTCCTGTCTTGTTAACTTCCCTCTTGCCTTTCTATTAACAATCTGTGAGCCTCTTTCTCGCTTCCCCTCTCCTCCCTTTCCTCTGTGTTTTTACTTCTTAACCCTATCAGTTTTTATACATCCATCTACCCATCTGTCCTTGTATGCGTCTATCTATCGGCCGTAATGGGAATTCGGGGACTGCTCAGCTGGCCTATGTGTGTTTCTGTTTATAGGGCCACAGACGTCAGATGAATCCAATCTTTTCTTGGTTTTCCTGCACTGTTTCTCGTCTTTCCAAGTCTCGCCATCTCTTTTTTGTGATCTTTAATGTCACACACATCTTTCCTCCTTTCATCCAATCAATCTCTTTCGGAGAATACGCATGCAGGCTTTTCCTTTAGGGATACCTGACAGACATCTAACGGACGTCCCTGTGTGCTCAAGCGTGGCTCAGCAGATGATACAAATTGCGTTGGTGTGTATGTGCCCATGGACCTGCCAGCAGTCCTCTAATGAACCAGTATGTTTGTGGGTCCGAGCCGGCTGTGATCGTGTTTGCTAGCTTGAGTCTGTGGTCATCAGTGTCTCTTGTTAGCTCCCTTGTGTGTGAGAGAAGGGTCAGAAGAGAACTGCCTGAACTTTTCAACCTTATGTCACATGGCAGCTTCCAACCAGATGCCACCTGTCTGTGTGTATGTGTGGGTTTTTAGAGGTGTGTGTTTCTTCATTGTTGCTCCAAGGTGTGTTGAAGCCAGCAGTCTTTAATGTTGTCCTTCAACCTAAGCTAACAGGCAGCAGCACACTGTGTTTGTATAATAAATCCCAATTATTTAAATATTGTAAATGGTTGTTTTCATGTTGAGTTTTTCTAAATGGCAAAGAGACAACTAATGAGACAGTAACTAAAACTGATCACTTGAACATCACATTGACTCAAGAACCTGGAACGTCTCTCTGTGATCGCACGTTGCTGAAACCAAACACATAATATTATTTATACAATTTTAGCTCAGGATGTTTTCACACCTGATAGTCCATTAGTCTCAGTTCTATTCGGAACCAAAACTGCAAAATCTTTTCCATTTTCTGCTGGTGCTGTTCATTTTCACACTGTAATGTCAAACCCACACCCATTGAAAAACTTGTTCCCCCTGTCGCCTGTGGTGGCGCTATACCAAGACCTCCTGAAGGAAACAACATGAATTCCTCTGAGCGCATCTTCCTTCTTCACAAAATATAAACAAAACTGGAGTGGAGTTAGATTGTAGCAGTTGTAGGGCTTCTCTTTTGTCTTTGGTGAAATATTATGAATTATTTCTCCTGCTAGCGCTATACTCTCATACTTGTTTTGTTTGTATTTACCCAGAATGCCCTGGGTAAATATAAATAGTTCCCTTCCCGCTTTTCCTGCTCGGCTTGCATCTTGCATGTGGAAAGCAGTTTTCTTTTGTGGTTTGCAGTAGAGTTCACATCTCCCCAAATGAACCAAATTTTATAGGCAAACATGCTAAAGTTGGATTAAAACAAACTAAACAGGGCTGGTGTGAATGAATCCCCAGAGTCACACATGGGAATTCTGACAAGAATATCTGTTTTATCCACCAGTCAGGTTTAGAGTGTGTAAGAGAGATATTTCACAAGCAGAACATTTTATCTTTTAGTTCACCTTGTTCCTGCTGTACTATTACAAGACATTGTAAATAGAAGCAATAAATATCATATAATAGTGAATTGAAACTGTCTTTTTTGTTTATTAATATTGCTTTTGTCTTGTTTTGTGTGGTACTGAAAATGTTTGAAACTTTCCTTGAAAATGCTTGAAAGGTTCTTGAATTTTACTTTGGGGAAATTCATGAACCCTGTGTAGGAAAACCTAAGCGGGTACAACTAATGCCACTAACCCCTTCCTCTTAGGAATAGCTCCCCAAGTGGAAAGGTGAAGTACCTTCCCTTCCTTGGTCCATCAAAGTTCCAGCTACTGCAGGTTTTAGCTAGCTGGTGCAGTGACCAAGTCAAGGGGTTCTGGGCCCTATGTCCCACCCTGTGGTTCTTTAGCCTGGAGGCTGCTGGTCCTGTGCTTTACTGATGACCTATCTCTGTGTGAGGCGTTTGACCGCCCTGGGGCAGTGCCCTGCTTTTCTCTGCCTGGGGTTGCTGTGACCTTCTGGAGCCATGTCCACCGGCCCTTTGCTGCTCTTGGGTGTCGAGTGTTGTAGGATTTCTATGATTCTCACCATTCTAACAAGTTTGGACCTCCAGGTGCAGAATACAGTCCTCACACATTCACCTACACTCATATATCAACCCACCCACACACCAGTGCACAAATAATCCAAAATGTTATACAAACACGGGGTGCTATTATAGGAATGTGGCAATTCTGGTTTGATACTAGTATCAAACTAGAATTGCCACATTCCTATAAGATGTACCCTTGATTTGATAAAGCTAATCACATATTTAGGACTTCATCTTGAGATATTCTTCTTGTAGAGTTAAACTGCTGGCTTATATGGCAGGCATCTTCTCTGTGTCTGACATGGCAGGACAGAACATATGACAATAAAATACCAGATATTAAACCAGATGTTTACTACACCAGAAAAAAGACATGATTATTATTCTGTGCTTTCTGTTTGATTTATTCAGACATTTGACAGGTGATGACTTGTTTCCAATATTTTACTTTGGATATGAGAGCAGATTTTAATTCTGAGTTATGTAAGGCTTAATGAACTCACAGCAGAACATATCAGGTTTTTTTTCCCTGTTTAATTAGATGTTGAAAAAGATGCTGGAAGAAAACTTAAAACTAAGGTGGATAAAATAAAAATAAGGGACATCCTGGATCTGTTTCTTAGCTCTTCATTTTTTAAATGTATTTTTGAAGTATCAAATCGAGACTCGGAATCGGCTGATACTTAAAATCAATAGAACTCTGGCTCAGGGGCACAAAAACCTGATCAGGAGTCAAGCAAAGCAATGTTCTCACATCCACACAACAGCTGACTTGTCTAAGAACAACCTGGCTGATGTAGTGATGACATATAGAGATTGTGTGACCAGTCTGAATTTAGAAGCATGAACAAGACTCAGAAATAATTTCAGACGACTATAGTAACACGGTGAGAAATATAATTTAGTGAGGTGACGTTCATGAACGATCTGGTTCTTTTGAACAGTTCTTCACCCTGATTGACTGGACTGAAGACTCAGTTAGTGATAGCCGTTCTTTGTTTGCTTACAATGCTCTGCACACATGGCAGTAGCTCTTATTATTCTATTTAATTCATAAATAGAATAATTAAACCGGGTCCTTAGAAAAATTTTAAATTTCATAAACAAATCATTTGAACAGTTCTTTGAATTGAACATATCCAGAAGATGTGGTTTCCTTCAAAGAGCCATGAGTCCATGTCACTCATTTAAACTGGAAGCCTTTAGCCAGGATGCTAACATGATGGCTACGTTGACTTCGTCCACCATTACAGTTTTAAGAAGAATGTCAGGGAGGGGTTTCTGACAGATAGCATGTGTTGTGCTGAGGTCAATTTTCAACACCCTCTTTCATACCACACTGCTTCATTTCTGAAAACACACAATTGTTCACAATTCGGTTGTCTCCACTTATAATTTATGATTGGCCAGAGGCAGCCTTCCTAAAGGGGCTTTGTATTTCTTGGTTCATGAAAAGAATGTTTTGTGAAGGCACTGCTTAATTAAGTCATTAGAGATTTGACTTAACTTTAAATTTTTTTCTTCTGAACATCTCTGCCTGCTGTCACTGTCACCGACCTGAGGCTGGCATTCCTGTGGCTGACTTCCTCTGTAGGGGGGCAACTTCATCTGTGCTCTCTCTTCTTCGTAGCTTTCATATTCGTTTACTTTCTTTCCCCATCTGTGATTGCACTGCTGTCATTATTGACACAAAAACACACGGACACACCTTTAGTCACACCATGACATTTAAAAATGATTAACGTTTTTCATTTCGCGACCCTCTCAAAAGAGATATGTCTTAAAACTGATACTATAACATTTGTTGATGAGCTGTTGCATATAAAGATTAGATTGTTGATTTTGATATAAATTAGAAAAATGTAAAATTCATCTAATGTAATTTATTTTTCCCTTGGGAGAAAATCCATTTTGAACAGCAAATGATTTAATGAAAACAATTGGAAGTGCAGCGTGTTAGTCCTAATGCATACAAATGTTTGTTTTTACATTTCCATTTATATCAGTGAAATGCACTCACCAAGCAGTTTATCAGCTTCATTGTGTGCCTGATTATTCATGCAGCCATCCAATCATGTGGCAGCTGTGCAACGCATTTATTCATGCAGATACAGGTCAGAAGCTCCACTTCACATCAGAATGGAGGAAAAAATAAATAAAAGGAAAAAATCTGACCTCAATGACTTTGAGTGTGGCATGATTGTTAAAGCCAGATGGGGTGAGTTGAGTGTTTCTCTGAGAAAGTGCTTCTCTGGGGATTTTCCACAACAACAGTTTACTCAGACTGGTGAAGAAGGGGGAAAAAGAAAAGAAAAGCATACAGAAGGCTGTAATGTTTGATTGATGAGGGAGGTCAGAGGAAAATGGCCAGACTGACTCTTACTGGCAGAAAGGCTAGACTGAGTCAGATAAGCAGTCTTTAGAATTGTGGTAAGCAGAAAATGCATCTCAGAAAGAATAAGTCCAACCTTGGGGTAGGTCAGCAACCTCTCACACACACAGACACGCGCATACATGCATGGAAGCCATACCTGATATATGAAAGGGTGTAAGTTCACAAGAACCCAGGGGAGGTTAAAGAACCATTTTGGTCTTCTTGGTTGTTTGTGTATATCATGCAGATGGGAATTGTTGAGAAAATAAATTTAAAATAAACTAGTTTTAAAACTTAACGTGTCTTGATTCAAATGGCCTAAATGTGGTTTTAAAATCAGTAACGTATTCTGGCCTATTGACCTTTATGTTACCTGTAGTTACAGCAGATGGTTTGCTAGGATCGTTTGAACTGCCTTTTGTCTGTGGGAAAACAATACAGTGGAAGTTGTAGCTTTTCACACTCATCTGTGAAAGGCCGTAAACACGGCAGGGGTTTAGGCTTCAGATAGCGGGTCAGAGATAGCTCCTGGTTGGAGGAGCAAAGATACGCCTTGTTTGAATAAATTAAAGAGAAGAATACGCCTTTTACTATAAAACTTTCTACACAGAAGTAATAAATCAGATTTACTCTTGCAATTCTCCAAAGATGTCTTTGCACGTCTTTGCTTTTCTTCTTCTTTCCATTTATGTCAGGTAAATGAATGTATGTCTCTGTTGTTCTGCAGTTTCTGTTGTAATTTTATGCATTGTCTTCTATTGGATTAAACTCTGAAATTCTGTGACGTCAACACGCATTGCTGTTTTCTTATGAGTGACTACACGCGGCCCGCCGAGAGGACCTGGGATCCAAGAGGAAGAGAGAGCCAGACTTTTTCCAAAATTAACTAATTCAGAGATATTCTTCCTTAACAGAATAATGAACTGACCTAAAATAATAATGCTGCCTTCCTGTTAGGATCTGTTTGTCTGGAGTTTATTTTTTAAAAAACAAGATATTTATATTAGTTCTAATTGTCCATTTAGGTTGTTCTTATACCTGAAAGTCTGGTAGATTTGGTTTAATAGGAGAATTGCAAAATTGTTATGTTTTCAGCTGGTGTGGTTCACTTTAACACGACACTGTGTCAAAACCAACCAAACTATTTGAAAAACCTGTTTCCCCATCCCTTGTGGTGGAGCTGCACCAAGAACTACTGAAGGAAACAACTTTTAAGAACCTCTGAAGAAGACACGAGGCGCAACTTCCTTCACAAAATCCAAACTAAATTAAATGCCATCAGACTTCAGCAGTCATCTTAGGCAAAGGACCACAAGTCACTTATTTTGCTAGAACTAGACATTTGCTTTGATTGTATTTACCCAGAATGCCCTGCACTATTGTCTGTTTGTGGCTTTTGGATTATTCTCCAGTCCACTTGGCGTTCAAAAATGCATTCGAAAAGCACCAGAGTTCACTTCATCTGAACCGAGGCCGAGGTTTATAGGTGAACCAGAGTTCACTTTTTAAGTTCATGTCAGAGTTTGGTTGGTCATTCACACTTCCCCAAACGAACTGGACTTTGTAGAGTTTGGACTAAACAGATTTGGTGTTGTAACCCCCTGGGTTCCCAGGAATATAAGTTGCTGTTGTTGTTTTAAAAAAATAACATTTAATGTATGCAACGTCATATCTTAAAATAAGATATAACAATTTCCAAATCTTTTGGTAGAAGATTGAAAGGAGCAAGAGTTCATTAAAAAGAAAATAAACAGTTGGAGTAAAACTTCTGTTAAAATATTGTGTTCTGTCACTTTAAGAACGAACAATTATTGGGTAGTTTGTATGTAATGTACAGCTCAACACGAGGTGTGACAGACTATAGTGCTGTGTATATTTTATTTGGTAGCGCTGCCTAAGGTCAGTTGCTATTGGGTGATTACACTTTGCCTGAATTCTGATTGTCTGGGGGGCGGGACTAATCTGAGGGACCGAGGGAGAGAAGAGAGAGACGACAAGGAGACTCCATGGAGAGTGCTGGAACTTTGGTGAGCCGTGTTGGAAAACCGGCTAAAGAAAAGTGCAACGACTTATCTGTGCACTAGCGCCAAGGACAGCTGAAGGACTGAGGAAGAAGCGTTTGGTCAGCTGGATGCCGGAAGTCTGCAGCCACTGTGGATCGAGGACCAGCGGTGAGTGTCGTCAGTATCAGGCCTGCAACTGGGGTTGATTGACTATAATGCCGGCTTTCATTTGTTTTATTTTATGGTGGGCCCACTAATTAAAAACTGTCATTTATTTTAAATGTATTTTGTTCAGACTAAAGGACTCCTATGTGTTCGGGACTGTTCAGAATAAGTCAGTGCAGAACTCTATAAGCGTTTAAAAGACAGGGAAAGTCCCTGTTTCTGAACCAGGTATTTGTCAAAGCCTGCCTGTTGTATTTTTATTTGTATTTTCCTGGTTAGTAGAAGGTTAAAGAACAGACAAAAGTATAATATTGTTCCTTTAAGTTCTACTCATTCAGGCAGACATAAGGTCTGTTGGTGACCATATTCAGTGTGATGGTATATTTTCACGTGGTCTACTTTAAATTGCTTTCTGAAGTTTGGTAAATAAATGCTTTACTTTTATTAAGTCTCCTTATTCATGGGTCAGACATCTGCAGTTAACAAAGTTGAATGCTGTATAACAGTGGTTCATGGGAAATGTAGTGAAACCAGTTTCTTGGGGTGTAACCTTAAATAGAACCCAGATCTAGCCTTGGATACAAGAAAGCCCTACAGTTTGAATGCACTGTAAAACTTCTTTTATTGTCTCCACTCACTTGTTTACACATGAACATCCTCTTTGCAAAAGGCTCCCAAAATGTTCTCATGCATTGCCAGAGACTGCACATCATTGTTCTCTGTAGCCTTTTTTGAACCACTTGCTTCCTGTGGACTTAATTAATGTGCAGTTAAAAGCAGAGATTTTCCCACTGAATTCATCAAAATGATTCAATAGTACAAATCAACCAGCTGTAGAAATGTTCACAGGAAAAACCAAATCTGACTTTCTATTTGTTCTTGAAAAGGAACACTAACCATTGGCCTGATTGAATCCAAATGAAAACTGATTGTTGAAACTTTTCTCAGATTTATGGTAATAATTTGATCCAGGTTACACATATGCCTTCTGTCTGCAGATGTTCTACATCTGCCAACTCTTGCTTGTTTCCTCTCTTTTCAGATGTGATTTTCTTAATATCTCTGGGATATGCTATAGTGACTGGTCATACACACCATTCACTATAAAATATATCAAACGTATCAAATTCATTCTTGGAATTTTTGGGGCTCACTGTCAGCTCTGCTTTTTCTAAAAGCAGAAAAAATGGACAAAAAGAGAGAATGTAAAGTAAAAACTCAAAGAAGGGCAATTCATTTGTGAGAGAGAGGCTTTGGTCTGTGATCATGACAAAAAGAGCCTTGGATCGATTTGAGCTTCTGGACAATGATTGATCCAATTTTGCTTTCACAGATTCTCTGCAAATGTGCAAAATATATCAATCAAATGCAGTTATTTGTTATTGTCAGTGTTTTCCATCTGTGCTTACAGAACACGTTTAGCAGCAGACCAGAACTCAGTACAAGGACTTGAATTATTTCAGACATAGCAGAGTTTCAGAGCCCCTCCCCAGACATGAAACATCGAAAGCTGAGGCACTGGTAATAATTTTGATGATGCAATATAATTTACTAATCATCATGCTGAAGCACTGGATGGGACCAGAGTAAGTAGTATTATTTATTTATGTCTCCAGTGTCTAACTGATAATATGCTATCTGTGAAAGTCTCACAAAATAGTTACAACTAGTCTAGACCTGTTGTGGTTTATTTTATGTCTTGGTGTGATGACTCATCTTAAAGGGGCGGTATTATGTGTTTCCAGCCACATCATCCCATTTTGTAGCACAATCAAGTTACTATGTTAACTTCAGTTCTTATATAAATGCTTTACATAACAAATATGACTTAAAAATTTACAATTTAACATCTTGAAATTTCGGACTCTGTCTCTTTAAAAACTCTTGTTCAGACACTGCCTTCAGAAAGTCATCACAACATGGCTCCTCTGTTAACCCTTTAACAACGTTTTGCCAGTGTTGCAGTGAGAAGTACCTCTGATTCACACTTCCACCATGTGTTTGCTAATTGTTTCTGGTTAGTCTGAAGGAGCTGAGTGAGGCTGAAGCTTGGAAGGTTGAAAACCGCAGATCTGATCAGGATCTGCCTCTAAGGCAGGGCTAGGTCCAACTAAGCATTATAACATGTTTTTTTCTGTGTCATAAGTTGGCAGGGTTCCACTGTTAACTTTCTTCAAGCTGTTTTAAGGTAATTTTATCTTATTTGGTTTAAATAGAGCCAGCATTTTGCTGACAGTTAGATTGAGCTAACTACTGCAGCAACGCTAATCTAGTGCCAAGCAGCATTGTGCTTGGTTTGTTCCTGTCTCATGCTACATTTTCTTCAGAATAGTTTAGATACAAGCTATGAAAAAATCTGAGCTTAGATCGATTTTCCTTGAATAAATTGCCGTTGCCTTCCACAGAAAAAAGTGGAAAGGTTCTAGCTGCTCCTATGGGTGTTATTTGGACAACCACCGCATAGATAACTAATCTTAAACATACTTTCATATAGCATCAAGGGCTGCCGTGTCTTTATGATGTGACTCAACTTTTTCCTTCTGTGGTCAGTTCTACATCATCCATATCAGTATGTTTGTTCCTCAGGAATAATTTCGGGTTTCCCCCAGAAAACTTGCTAAGCCCGGTGGTCAGGGCGTCGAGGCGGTCCACCGGTGATCCACCGCGTTTTTGTATTAAAAGATATTAAGTTGACAGGAAATGTAAAAGTGTTACTATGTAATTATATGTTACGGGAAAAGATCTCCAGTGAAATGCTATTTAAACCCACAACTAGTATTAAAACAACAAATTTGCACTTCTGTTTAATCCAAATTAAGTCAGCGGCTCCATCAGGCCCCCAAGGGCTTCAGGGGCCCCATAAACGCTAATATTTTAAAACAGACCACAGATACATAAATGTAACATTTATTTATTGAGATGATCAATGCTGTTAAATTTTATTCAATTGTTTAGGCATAGATAAATGATTTTAAATTGTTTAACATTTAAATACAGGATTTTAAGGAGCTGGCAAGTTTACTTTGTAAAACTTCAAAGAACAATATTCATAGTTAGATTTTGTTACCATAGCAACAATCTGATGCTGTGAGTTTAATCTTTGAATTTACAAATAAGGCCAATTAAACTACTCCCTTCTCCCATATTTCACTAAATCTAACACAGAAACTGTTAGAGGTGCTGATATTTTTAGCAACAAAAGGGGCCCCTAAAACAAATTCTGCTCAAGGCCTCATACAGCCTTGGACCGGCCCTGCATGATGAGGTAATCTGCTGGCAGAGATGCGCAACAAACGGGAGATTTAATTCAATGCTGCTCATGTGGCTTTAGTAACTCTTCCATTTCGTGTCTGTTGAGTTTTTAATAATCGTCACAGAAACTATTCTGGTTGGTCAAGTTTATGGGACGAGTTTCTAAGATCTCCGTGCGGCCGCGCGCATTAACTCTAAGTAGATAACGCATTTGATATAGTTTGATGCATCATGTAACAGGAAAAATAATACTGAAAATAATAATAAAATAATATAAAATCAGCGTTAAACGTGACTCCGAGGAGAGCGTTAAAGCTCCTCACCGGGCTGAACCTGCATGATGTGGTTAGCGCTGCTCGTTATCCACAAACGCTCCGGCAAACCGGGACCACAGATATAAGCTTTACAGGGAAGACAGACACAGAGCCACACACTGGGCAGCGTGTTAAGATGGAAACGCCGCATATAATTGTTCGTTCACAAAGACAAATCATTCTCACCGCTCCACAACGCGCCGCTGAATTCGCTACAAGTTATTCCTGCGGTTCACATTGAGCTGCGCAACCAGAGCTAACGCGGCGGGTTTTAAACTCTTACCTAGAGTTCTCCAAAGGATCATAATTCCTCACAGTAGGTTGATGTAAATATCCATACAGGTCAGCCTGAGTCCAGTTTGAGTGAAAGGAGGCGCGCGCGATCCCGCTGAGGTAAAGCAGTGGCAGCGCGCGAGGCAAAGCGCAGAGGCAAAGCGCAGAGGCGCCAGCTGTGTGATTGGTTCACGCGCTGTCGGCTTTTAAATGCATAAACTATAAACCTATCTATTACAAACCTATCATTTAGGAATAAATCTGCACTGCTAGTGAAATGCTAAGAGCAAAAGAAACGCTTGCAGCCCGACTTTTAAAAAAAGAAATTTTTATTTATTTATTTTTTAATTTTCCTAGAAACGTAAACAAGCAACGCTTAGCCTGGTGGCGGAGCTAGTAAAGCATGGCGGCCCGCCAGGCTTATAATACACTGGGGGAAACCCTGAATTTCCCACTCTTTCAATAACCTGGGAGGTTTTACTTAATATACTTAATTCTCATCCTGGGCATCAATAAGCTTAGCATCTTTGTTTGAAGAATCAGGTATGGGGAGTTCCAGTTTTCTTCTTTGTGATGTTGTGGTTTCCTGTGTCCCCGTGTGTTGAGTAAGTTAAAATAAAATAAAAAAAATAAAAAGAGAAAATTTTCACTATATAAATAACCAGGAATTTTTTTTTTTATGAAATCTGAAAACTTGCAATATTATGAGAATAGGTAGACTATAATACTGGAAGCCTTGGGAAAAAAAAAGAAAAAAAATATATACATATATATTACTGTGTGTAAAAATACAGTGAAATAGTCTTGCACTGGTGCTGTCAAATAATTCACTTGGTTGTACCACTAGACAACCTACTGTACAGTGAATAAACAATATTTGTAGAGAAGAGATATAGAAACTGTTAAGGAAGAATATCTAAAATAGGTTAACTTTGGAAAAAAGTTTGGCTCTCTTTCTCTTCCTTAGATCC
>NW_015114388.1:99905-112444 GCF_001443285.1 Poecilia latipinna | reverse complement strand
AAAGATTAATCTGTATTAAACACTAAAAATAATCATTTTTTCTCAACAAAACCTTTGTGAAAATATTAACACAGATGCTAAAAGAAGTGAGTAGCTGGTTAGAGAGAGTGATGATGAACTGCTACATCATCTCCCATTAGCACAATAAACAAGCACTAATTGGTACCTCGCTCATCCTCAAAGCACAGAGTCAGCATTTCACTCTTGCATCACGTTTCCACGCAGAATTGGTGCTCAATCAATTGTCTCTGACTGACTGAGCAGGTTGCATGGCGCTCGATCAGACATGGCCCACAGTAGTCATCAAGTCCACAGAGCATTAGTGCAACCGCAGAGAAAGTCTGAGAAAAGCAGAGTGAATAAGAGCTGCAGGTTTTTGATCAAAGTCTGACAATACTATACCACAGGGAGATTATCATCACTGAGGGAGGTGGGAAGGTTTGGGAAGAAAAGAGGGATAAATGAAATCGGCAAGTGTAGAAACAGGAGAGGATCGGAGTGGAGAGAGGGAGAGCCGGAAAAGATAAATGTTGTTAATAGAGAGAGGGGGCCGAGGCTTTTGATCATCAGTAAGTCATGGCTGGGCATGCTGGATTATTGTTACATCAGTTTTGCTTCATAAAAGGAGTGGATGAAACACACAAACTCATTACAAATTGAAAGTATTCCCCCATCAGGCCTGTAAAAACCACACAGCAGCTCAGGAGCAACCCCTGTACTTCTGGTCAGACATTCCAAACACCTGGACTAGTTTGTGCCATATTGCAGATGGGGTCGTAAGGAGGAGACATTGTTCTGGTTTTGCAACATGTTAGTATTTTCAGCGTACGTATCTAAGGCAACACATCACACAACCTAAATGTGCACATTTTCCTGCACATTTAGGTTGCAGGGAAATGCAACCTAAATCCAATTATCTGCCCACGTGTATGACCTGTATCCAACTTTTTCAATTCTGATCTTTCCAGCCCCCCAAAATCTGATCTGTCTCTCTTCCTGTGACTCTAAATCCGATGCACATCTAATAGATTTCACAGTGTCTACGGTTTGAACGGTCATGTAACTTTTTATTCAACTTTCACGTCATTGATGTGAGACATGCGCCATAATTCTGCACCAGATTAAAGCCAGACATTGCAGTCTATGCTCCACTAAAGGCTGTTGCTATTTGTTGTGCTTTCTTTTTTCTTGGCAACCTCCGCCTTGTCATGACTTCATGCCAGACTGTTGACTCCCATTGCTCAACAGTGAGAGTCAATGGGAGTCCATTATTACTTCAACAATGGGAGAAGGAATCCTGGTATTCATTATTACTTCTGTAAACAATGTGCTGCTGTGTGACGTACCTTCTTCTGAGCATGCAGGTTCTGGTGTTGTAAACCATCCATCCATCCATTTTCTGAACACCCTTGTCCCTCAGTGGGGTCGGGAGGGGTGCTGGTGCCTATCTCCAGCTAACGTTCCGGGCGAGAGGCTGGGTTCATCCTGGACAGGTCGCCAGTCTGTCGCAGGTGTTGTAAACCCTTCACAGAAAAGTTTGATTCTTGTCACATTTAAAAGCCAGTATGGACAACCATGCAAAAAGAAAAAAAAAGATTTCAGAAATAAACCGGAAATGAGCATCAAGATCTGCTGTGTGAATGTAGGCTGAGTAAGGTGATTTTATTAATGCACAAAGGAAGATTTAACACATTAGTGATTAAACACATACATTAAGAAAAACCACAGTAATATTCACGAGTTCCATATGAAATGAATGGAGATGGACATTTCTAAATGAGCATTTATTAAAACAAAATTATTTCCTTTAAACCTTCCTGAATATAATAAAAACACAGAAAACTGAGAATCTGTCATACATGATTGGTTTGAGACAATAAAACATTTTCTTAAACGGTTTTTTGAAACATGCATAGAGTGGCAGTTTTTGATATGGGCAGCTGCCTAGGACGTCACCAGAAGGGGGTGTGGCAACCAAGAAATTTAAAATATAATATACATTATATATTATATTATCTGTTATATAATATATTATTCTGTTCTCTGAACATGTTTGTGTGCAGTGGAGTGAATTTCCCTTAGTTTCTGTTGAGTTCTGGGAGACTACATTACCTGTTTTCTTCTACAAAAAACAACAGATAATTGCTTACATTTTAATTGGTTGGAGAGCAGCAGAAGGCGGGACTTACCCAGGAATCATTCCTGCTACATCCATGTTCATATTTCATGCTTACAAAGTTAGGCATAATGATTAATCATGATTAATCACATCCATAGTGTGATTAATATTTTTAATCAATTGACAGGACAAATCTTTAGCTAATCTTACAATATTTTATTCAACTAAAGTTCTTGTAAAGTTAATTGATAAAAATGTAAAATCATAAAGAAAATGCCTGTTTATGCTCCATTTTAATCGAAAAGAAAATTTCCTTACACGGACATGAAATAATTCATCCTAGAAATAAATATTTTGTGCAATATATAGATAAATGAACTTTTGTTTTAGACAGCTTTATTTGAATTTACTTTTTTTTGTTGTTTTTTTAAAAACCCAAACATTTATGTTATTTCAACAGGAACATCAAAAATTAATTTAATTTTCTCTAAAATTAAGACTGAGTGGTGCCCCCAAGTGGTTAGATAATAGTTATATCAATGTGAATCAGAAAGTTGATTATTTTCATTTTTAATTTCCAGCATGCAGCATGCTGAGGTGAGAGAATTTTCAGTAACATAGCATGAGATTAACATGTTCAGTATGTGAAATCTTGGTTAGGTTTTGGTTCTAATACATTAGAAAGTGATTCCAGAGCATTGTCTTCCTAGGAAAACCCGTCTGCCTGCATTATTAAAGCAAGTCTTTCGTGTGTAATGGTGTGATAGAAATAGTGTGTAAGATAATGCACCAAGATCAATTTACTACTTTTATGCACTGATCTCCCTGAAGAATTTTTAGCGTATGATTATCGGGTCTGATAATCAAAGTTTCTGCTGCCACTCAGTGCTGCTGCAGTGAAAGACAACCGGGCTGCAGCCTGCTGTGCAGTCCATCTGATTAATTATCAGCGTTTTAAAGATCTTCCCACAACAGCTGGAAAGTTTTATTTCCCAGGAAGAGGAGACATTCATCTCTCATGTAGCCACCCACATCTTCTCTCACCATGAAGTTTTTCCCTTTTTTTTTTTTAACTTGACCTCTCAACCAGATAATCTCAGGTCATTAGGCAGCCATTCATCAATGCCCAGATGAAGATGAGTGCAAGGTCTCCTCCTGTGCTGGCCTCGTCCTCCTCCCCATCTCTGTACAGCTTGCTAGGCAAGACTCAAGCCTCCAAACTCACCACCACTTATCTTTCCCCCCTCTTCTTTTCCCCAAAGTATGGATGGAGTGGAAACTACATGTTATGCCTGAGGGAAGGCTGTGAGGCAGGACAGAGCCAACAGGGAAATGCAGGAAGAAGGAGAGACGGGTACCACAGTAAAGGACAGACGTAGAGACACTGCAGGTGATGTTAGGGAGAAATATGGAGATAATCAAACACTGAATAATATATACAGATATTATTGTTTTCTGGATGTGCTGTTTGTCTTTTTAATGAAAAAGGATTAGCTGACTGGAATTCCTTTTTTTTAAACTGAGCTGAGGCTGACCGTTGAGATTTTAAGTTATTCTTGGAGAATTTGTCTGCAGTGAACTTTTTCCATGCAGTATTTCTAATGTATCTTAAAGAAAATGCAGCTTGGGAAGTCAAAATAACTGGCCACAATGGTACGTGGCACTACAGCCATGTTTTCAATTCCACTAATCTAGGAGAGCTATGGGTTTTTTTTGTTTTGTTTTGTTCTTTTTTACTGCTGATCGTTTCCTTCCTCCACTCCTCTTGGTTTGGTCACTGTACATATCAGCTTTTACACGGGTGTTACTGTGGTTTCCACTGTGCACATTAATGCACATTAAGATATAGACATGTGGCGATGTGATGCCATGTGCAGAAAGCTACTCGCCAACCATGACCACC
Organism: Poecilia latipinna; assembly: GCF_001443285.1. Classification (NCBI taxonomy): domain Eukaryota; kingdom Metazoa; phylum Chordata; class Actinopteri; order Cyprinodontiformes; family Poeciliidae; genus Poecilia; species Poecilia latipinna. The sequence continues at coordinate 108,422 of NW_015114388.1, read as the reverse complement.
ACTGGTTTTGGTTGTCAGGCTGGAGATTTTCGACTTTTGGAAATTTTCTGAGTTTCAAAATAATTTTTTTTTGACTTTTGAAGCTTAGAAATGTAAAGGATTTTTCTTAAAAAATTGATCAAAATTTCTTAGTTTTTTTTTCTTCAGATAAATGTACCCCTCATTTTTTTCTATATACATTTATAGAAAAAAAGTGTAAGACAACATGCTATGTTACACTTCAGAGTTTCAAACATTCATTTACATTTTAATCTGACATAAAGACAATGGATTTTGGTTTTGTTCAGGGACAAGTATTTGAACAGAAACAACAGTTACTCTTACATTTGTTTAGCTAAAAGCTTTCTGCGGTCCTCGTATCTTTGTTTGAACTCAGTAAGCCAATGGCACAGTCAACTTCCTTTGTTTGGGTTTTTTTATTACTTGCCCAGTTATTAATTCCCTTTATTGCTGTTCTGTACCCTTTTTTTCTTTCCTTTCCTTTTACAATCAATTCTTATCCCCTAAATCAATTTGTTCTCCTTACACTCGCCCACATCTGAATTCTCCTTTCCTTAAATCTTCCTTACACATGTTGTCCTGCTCCAGTTGTTTTCCCTTTTTGTTTTTTCTTAATGCCTACCCAAGTGATACACTGTTGATTAACTGTCTAATAAATTATTCAATTACAAGACTGGTGTTTGGACTGAGCCAACGAGAGAAAGACTAACCTCCGCTATGGGTAGTCAGAGGGACAGGAGTGAATACAACAAGAAATGGGAGCAACATATAAAAAAAACAACAACAAAAAAACTAAAACTTCAATAGCAAATGAGTTGTAAGCTAGAAAAGATAAATAAAATATGTAATCCTCAAATTATCTTGCAAATAAAACATAACTCTAGCTGGAGCAACAAAAAGTTTTCTCTCTACTGTCACAAGCAGAAAATGTGAGATTTTTCAAATTGTTGTGTTTCCATTAAGCAAATTTATTGTTGCACTTTCAATATGCACAATATTATCCATCCATCCATTTTCTTACACCCTCGTCCCTTAGTGGGATCAGGAGGGGTGCTTGTGTCTATCTCCAGCTAACGCTCCGGGTGAGAGGTGGGGTCACCCTGGACACGTCGCCAGTCTGTCGCAGGGCAACACAGAGACAGACGGGACACACAGGATCCATGCACACACACACTCACACCTAGGGACAATTTGGAGAGGCCAAATAACTTGACAGTCATATTTTTGGACTGTGGGAGGAAGCCGGAGTACCTGGCGAGAACCCAGCATGCACAGGGAGAACATGCAAACTCCATGCACAAAGACCCTGGGCCAGGAATCAAACCCAGAACCTTCTTGCTGCAAGGCAACACAGCTCTACCAACTACGCCACTGTGCAGCCCATGCGCAATATTATGGTTAATGGAAATGCAGCTAGTATCTACAGTCAGAGTAGAGTCTGTCCCATGACCTGTCCATGGTGTCTGTCATTCAGAGGGATAGGTACCAGCTATCCGTACCCTGTGTGCTGTGAAAAGACATAATGGTCAGAACACAGACCGGGTCTGAAAGAGCAGAACAGGGAATGAAGAATCCTTTGTTTCACTATAAACATCATTGAACAAGATGAAAGACACTTTTAATAAACGATTTCAGAATAACATGCTATGCACATGACAGTAGACATTTGGTTCCCCTTTGTAAATCTGAGCACCAGTACAAATGTCTCCATTGCCACTTTTTAAGGCACGAAGAAATGTAATTCTCTTTTTATTTGCAAGAACAGTGAGCTTAGTATCATAATCTTAAAGTCAAGAAAGAATAATAGTCCAATTTACAACAGATTCCTCAACACTCTGAGGTTGACAGTGACTGTGGTTTCAATTTACTTATTCATCTTTGTCCTGCAAATGACAGTAATTACAGATAATGCGCTCTGGTACATTATCTATAATTATTTGAACTGCATTATTCTTTCTTTTTCAAATTATCATGTGCCAACAAAACTGGTGTTTGGTGCTTTTTGTATCATTATCCAGGAATTACGGAGTGCAGCTCTGAACATGTTGCCAGCGGTGATGGGTCTCTCTGGGTAATTTGTTCCGCACTATGTATTATTCTTTGATTCATAGAAGATGGCATTTCCCTGCCCTGGAAACCCAAGTACAAAAGCCAGTCATCATACTTTGAAGTGTTGCATCAGCTGCACGATGACAAACAGAAGGCGGTTTGGGGACGAGAGCCCGAAACAGAGAAGAGAAGGAAAAGAAGAACAAGTATTAAAAGCTCCTGAATGGAAAATGCAGTCCAGCAGTAGGAGTAGGTTAAAGATGGATTCAGATCAGGAGGGTCTCAGGACAACATAGTAATAGTTTTAATAAATACATAGATTTTTAAATAAAAGTTACATGCTGAATCTAAATGGTTACATCTTACTGATTTTATTTTTTAACAAACTCATTTGTGGGCCTGATTGAAATCAACATCCTCAGCAAGCATAATGTAGATGGTACCGATATGCCTAAGGTTATCATCTGTTGGCAGAAATGTATTATAATAATCTGAATTATGCTGTCAATAGTAGCCTAAGCATCTGAAAATAATCATTTTTTTATTTTACCTCAGAATTTGTCATTTAATGAGGGTGGTATCCTCTCTCATTCTGCTATGTCTCTATGTGGCCATCATGAACTACTATTGTGTAGCCCATGATGGAAAAACTCACAAAATCTGATAAATAGGCCAATACAGCATCCTAAAGTCTATGTAAGTGTACATTTCTACTATTAATGATTAACTTTTTTATAACTAACAAACTAGACAAAAGTGACATGCTAAACAAACCCCCACCAAACCCCCAACATACACACCAGTTAAGGTTATAGCCCAAGTCTGTAACTTCAAATTACAGCTCATAATCGCCTCCCATAGACAGACAGTGTAGGCATATCATACATTTTCTGATTCCTTAGAGTCTGTTGAGTATTTTAGTCATTAACTCTTGTGTCCCTGATGTCCCTGGATACCACTGGGAGGAAAGAAGTGTATCTAGTTTGGTCAAAAGATTTGGAAAAATGTGTAATAATTTTGGTTTAACAACCTCTAATGACCTCTGTGTTGGTCAGAGAAACTCAAAACATGGCTTAAATGAAAGCCAAGAGTGTCCCCTTTAAGATGATACCAAATATTGCATACCAGACCTTTGACAAATGCCCATACCATGACCCTAAACCAGAGATACAGCAGTCCCAAAAAACAGAATTTTTCCAAAGGGGTTGTTTACTTCATGAGATGATAACTATGACTCAGCTACCATTTTGGAAGGGCTATCATACCAAAATATTAACTAGAGACATGTATCTTTTCAAAAAATATTGATAGACTTTGACACCCTGAAATGGACAAAAATGTCAAATTTTGGCCTCTGGCCCATGGACTAAATGGCACAGGAGAAAATACAAGAAGCAATTTTAATTTGATAATTCCATTTTAGTAATGGAAAAAGAGTTATAGGAACTGGCACAGGCCTTGGTCAATATTGTCATTTCTGGTAGAGAAAAGAACTCAAAAAGCAAAATATCATGTTCTAATCCTGTGAAAAGGTATTGACAGCAATCAATCTGGATATGGTTACACAATCATTTCTGTGGATTTGGGATGTCAGTGACCTGCAATGAGAGCCATTATCCACACAGAGAAAATAGAACATGGGTGACCTGTTCCTGTGGTCAGATTACCAAAGTAAGTACACAACCCCATTCAGATCATAGTTAAGCAATAAACATACAACCAGGAACTTTTCATCATGGGTCACTTTGCCTGTTCAACCTCAACACTCTATGCATGGATAAAAACCGGAGGTCATGGTGGAGAATTCTTTCTAAAACTAAGTATTTCTTTGGTTTTAGAGACGTTTATGTCTAGAAATGAGCCCTCAGACCAGCCAATAAGTTCCTTCACCACAGAAGCATAGTTACCTGGTTGTCAAGCAGGAATACAATTACATGGTCATCAGCAAACTTTATGATGTATTTGTCCATATTTCAGCAATGGGCAGCCTTGAAGATTGCTACTGGAAGTAGATAAAACTGTGTTAATTTCACACGTGGGGTCTTTTTGTTAAAAAACCAACAAGCTAACAAACTAAATGCCAATAAATGTGTTGACTGTTCAAAACATGGGTTGCTAAAATATGGGCTTGTACACAACTGAAAGCTAAGAAAGCAAACAAATGCAGTGCATTATCTCATCCGCATGATCCAAGACCACCTGAAGGGCTTGGACATCAATGCCCCGACCTGCTCTAACAGCAAGTTGTAAGCAGTTCAAACTCCTTTGAGTTGCTCTCAAAGTCTCGGGTTTTATCATTTCAAAAGATTTCATGAGTGAGGAAAGAGCAAGTGAACAAATCGGGTCCAGGATCCTTTCCCTCTTTAATTCTCTGAAGGAGTTTATTGTGCCAGTAAAGGTGGCCGACTTTGCTGGAGGAACATTCCAGTCTCCAAACAGTTCATTTCTAAAACAACTATAACAAAGATTCATGTCATTAGCAGCTTCTAAATCTGCCTTTTCGTCATGGGGTGTAGGGCTTTTCTTGGACTGCAATCCCATAATGGACATGTTTGTACGTCTGAACCAAATAAAGCACATAGTGGTTGGACACACCCAAGGATTTGAAAGCACCTTTTATATAACAGAGATCCAGGCACCAAGTCTAGACTCTAGACTTGAGTCCAATTGAGATGCTGCGGCAAGACCTTAAACAATCCGTTAATACCAGAAAACTTTTTGACTTTTTTTTTTTTTACAAATAATATTGGACCAAAATTTATTTGATGATGGTTCCTGCTGCAAAAGTTGTCACAACCAGTCATAAGACTTCAAATTGGGTTATGCTGGTTTCATAGCTTTTCCCCTTTATAAATTAAATCATCATTTTAAATCCTCCTCTATGTATTTACCCAAATTATCCTTGTCAAGTTTTTACAATTTCCATGTGAATGTGAAACATTTAAGGATAAAAATAGCTACCCTGCTAACCATAGCTTATATCAGGGGTGTCCAAAGTCGGTCTTCGCGGGCCGGCATCCTGCATGTTTTAGTTCTCTCCGTAGTGGTTGTAACAACCTCCTCATCAAGTCAGTGTTCTGCTTAGGCCTCTAATGAGCCATCATTTGATGCAGGTGTGTTAAACCAGGGAGAGAACTAAAACATGCAGGACGCCGGCCCTCCAGGACTGACTTTGGACACCCCTGCCTTATATGCTCTGACCTGTCTCTTCCTGATTTCCTCGTGTCTTTCAAATAAATGGAACAAAACAAGTAAGTAAGGAAAAAAAAACTTTTAACTGCAATGTATCTGTGATTGTGATCCTTGTGGATGTGTATGGAAGCATGCTGGCTCAGTAGTTTGATCACTCTAAAGGGTCTGGTGCTGAGGATGTGTGCCCATATATGGACAAATGTGTTGCTTGAAAGTTTGTCAGTTCTACAAAACAACGGTAACAGATTCATTCTTTGACACGACATCCAACCTCAATTTCTATTCTCTGTTTGTGAGTGTTTGTTCGAGCTCAGGTGACAATTCTGAAGGGGTGTGTGAAAAATTTGGGAGTGTGGCTGTGATTGTCAGGGTGGAATGAGGGCAGTGAGCAGGAGAGAATATGGAACTGACACCAGCTTGACAGAGGAGAAATACCTCTGAAGGTGTCAGACTATAGAGCTCAACAGTCGTGTTCTGGAAATGACCTGTGCAACCATCACAGGTTGTTATTTCTCTGTGGTCATTTGGTCTGTGGTCTGATGGTATCGGTGTGTTTAATGTCCTCCACAGTTTAGTGAAGAGCTTGGACATATGCAATCAATTAAAGGCCATCACCTGTATAGCTCTTTATCAACTGTTGTGATCTGTGTTTTCTGTGTATTTATTTTGAGGTTTTTCTGTTAGTCTGTTCCCCTGTAAGTCTCTGTCTTCCCTGTTGATTGTTCCCAGCTGTGTCTAGTTCCCTGATTTCCCTCCCTGTGTATTTAAACCCACCTGTTGTCTTAGTCTCTTGTCAGATCCTCGTGTTACGTCTTGCTGCCTTTTCCGTTCTATGGTTTATTTCATTAAATCTTCATCATCATCACTTCAACCTAGATGTGCCTGCATCCTCCCTCACCACTCTACCTCCACAAATCATGACCTCAACCACATGCAAACCCAGAGGTGGGACTGTAAGTTATAGCCCATATTGAAGCTGATCACAGATACTTGGCTTAAGAATTGGCCAAGGGCTTCAATGAAGATAAGATCCACGGAGTCTTCCTGGTCACAGGTACAAAACTCTAAACCTCTTTCTTATCACTTTTCATTAGGAACCTGATAATACATTGCCTGGCATACATCACTCTGTCCAGCTGCTTGCTTATCAGTAAGAGTTCTTCCAGAAAGAACCTGGCACTTTCTGGAACCTTTTGCACATCCTGTAGCCTTCTTCATAATGGCTAAGCCATCTGGAAAACTGATGTTCAAATATGTTGCAGTTTGTGAAGCAGATACAGCGTACATCTCATTAGCATCTAGCAGTGTCTGCTTGACTCTACACAGTTTGGGTGGGTTTCCATTACAATTAAGTAAAAGCTCTGATGGATGGGGTCATTATATAGATGGTAACCCCAAAAGCAGCACAACGTGATGTGTATGTGGCACAAACACAACACAATGTAACAAAGGTGGACCTGGAAGCTATTTTAAACTTTCTTTTCAGTGTCTGTCTGTCAGACTCAGTCACTGCTAGTTTTTACAAATGGCCGGTTGGATTATTGTAAGGGATCTTCTGATATTGCATTTTCAACCCAACTTGGCACATTTGGAACCCCAGGTAAGAAGGTCCCTAAAAGAACAATAAGAGTTTGGTAATATGCAACTGTTATTAGTTACAAATTTTTATGAGTGTAGGTAAGATTGCAGGATAAGATCAGCTTCACATGAAAGTATCGGCCAATCGCCAATCTCCCAAAATGAAGGAAATTGGTGCACTCCTACTGGGAATATTTTTACAAGTTACAAAGACAGTTTTTGTTATAAGGTTCACTTTTTGAGCTCATGAAGATATGTGCTGTAAACGATAACATCTCTTATGTTCCTTGGTTTCACAAATGATAATGTCAGCTGTGTGCTGACACTTGGAAAGCAACACATACCCACTCAAATTCATTTACATTTGTTATAAACCAAAATGAGTCATGTCATCTGTTGTATAATTGATGCTTTAATTTGCATTATCTGAAATGTCCAGCACTTTGGTCAGAATTTGTACTTTTTTTTGTATGAGCTAATTTTCATAAAGTGGCTTGAGTTTTCTGTATGAATCTGTAGTTTATTATTTTGTAACTCAAGACATTCATGTAATTTTTTATTGTTGTTCTCACACACTTGAGACATGCCAGTTCATAAAATATCTAATAAAATGTGGCCAACTTTACAGATCAACATTCAACATTTCCAATGATAACAGTTATACTGAAACAAAACATCACTGAAGAGAGGGCACACACTGAGTAGGGATTTTTTTTTCTTTCATATTTTATAACTGCTTGTGAGAGTTACAGAAATAACTCATAGATCTCACTAAACTTACATTTTAGGCCAGAGATCTGCATACGGATTGGCTTGCCAAACTCTGTATGTTGTGTGTAAACCATCGGAATACCAAAACCTCTGTTGGTAAAGTGTAGAAGTCACGGGGTGGAGGGAGACGGGGGTCGATCGCTGCTTCAGTGTCACGGGTTTGCTTCCCACAGCTGTCAGTGTTTTCAACAACAGCCATAAATCCTGACAAACTACCACCGAGCTGGACGGTGAACTTACAAAAGTTTAGAGCATAAAAATAATCCCAAAATAATATCATAGGTCAAATGTTCACAGTTCGGATCCGCAGGCCTCTCATTGATGCATTGTGACTCTCCGCTGTATTAATAATTGAAGGTAAAGCTTTCACATTTATGGTTTTCATTTCATGGGCAGAGCCCCGCTCTCGGCTCTGTCAATAAGTCTTTGTGCTGCAGCGGAGCCCTCAGTGCTGTGTGCAGCCGACCTATTATTTGTGGCATAAAGGTTTCTGCAGGTGGCCAGAAGCTGCTGACAAAAGCAGTCGGGCCGCCTGACTGTACGCTGAGAAAGCATCAAAAGCTCACATAATAAACAAACATTCATAAATCAGTCTCTCAGGCTTTTCCCTAAACATCCAGGCTACAAAAATGAAAAATGTGCATGCAAAAATAAAAGTCCGTATTTCAAAGGAGGAGTCTGAGATGGTTTTTAAAACTACCTGAGAGATGTGTGTCTGCTGACTTGTTTAAAAACCGATCCATCATTCAGAGTCAGAACAATAAATAATGAGCACAATAATAGCTTTCAGAACAGTTTGACAGTAAAGTTATAAACAAAAACTCTATACCCTAAATTCTGGTTAGTTATTTAATAGAGATGTGCCGATCAGGTTTTTTCCTACCGATACCGATCACCCATGAGGGCCGATCACCGATACCGATCACC
>NW_015114388.1:92896-95603 GCF_001443285.1 Poecilia latipinna | reverse complement strand
TTATCTAATAAATATGAAGTTTTTGAGAATATTGAGACCAATTTTAGTTATAATCCAGTAGACATAAGCCTAAGCAATGGCATCAGGTGAAAAAATAAAACCTTCACAGTTTGATCAGAGGTTGTCATGAGCTCACAGGTTTTTGTCATTTCCTTCAGTGGCTTTTGGTGCAGCGCCCCCACAGGTGAGGTGGGGAACATGTTTTTTAAAGGGTTTGGTTCATTTGACACAACTGGAAATGTAACAAATGTTGTAATTTTGGTTCCCAATTGAACAAAGTCTACCAGACTATAAGGTGTGAAAAGACATAATTGGATATTAGCTAGATAGCACCAACATGCTTTAAATATGATCCTTGGTCGTGTATTTATGGTGTATGCAACCACATTAGTTGCATAATGGCACCAGAAGCTTTGAGGAAACAACAGTCATTGGTGTGGATATTGTTTCCAGACTGGATTTGTATGCTGACCATGTAGGAGGTGTAGTTAATGTCCACTTGTGAAGCAACTTAATATGAAATACTAAACTGTTTTTTGAATGTCTTATGTGGCTTTAAAGCAGTAACTCCTGCAGCTACATCAACCACAGAGCCAACTATTGTCATTTAATGACTGCATACAATCACACCTCGGCACCTATCCCGTAAACAAGCGGCGCCCACTTTTCCAAAGAACAAGTGTTCCTGAGAGGCTCCTTTCCACAAAGTAAGCACCCTCCTCTTCAGAGGTTGCAGGTGACAAGTGCCTCGGGGGTGGAAGTTAGGAGAGGAAATAAGCTCTGCTCAGATGGATCTGCTTGTAAAAGCCGTGGGCCCAGACAGGACAAAATGTATCCCTCAGCAGTATGTGTACATAAATCAGGGCTCCCTCATGATGACTGTACAGAACAATAAACACTCAGCTGTTGCTGTCAAAAAAAACTAAGTGTTTCTCAGAGACCACTTGAGAGAAAACAAACCCACTTTTGTTGGCTTTTGCTACACAAGTACCTCTTTTCTATTTAATCGATGTATCAAGCACTCCTGAAGTAACATCTGTCCAAAGATTACAGTAATATTTCACCTTAATTCTCCTGTTTGTTTGCCTCTTGCATCCCAGCAGGAGTTCAGGCAAAATTATTCCTCCAAGATGACTGATGGGATCCACCATCATGGCTGACTCTTAGGATCTCCCTCCACTGAACAATAAAAAGCCCACTTTTATTTTTCCCTCCCCAAATTTAAAGACATTTTACAGCCACACAAAGACAGCACTGGCTGTTCTATCATTAGCGATGGTAGAAATCAGATTAACAGCTCAGCTCTTGGGTATTTTGTGACAACATATTTAAAATATGTAACAAAAAATAAAGGAAAATATGTGGATTTCTAGTTTTATCTATAAAATTTAGATTTCAAGAATAAGCGAGAAAGAGTGAATGTAAGACACAAAGTGAATAAAAAGTACACCAGCATCTAAAATGAATCAGAATATAGTATATGCAACACAATACAATCTGTTGAAAGTAGTATAAGTAGGCTGACAATAAAAAAAAAAAAAAAAAATCCACTAAGAAAAAGGAAAATTGGTTCCACTGGTCACTGTGATTAGGGGAAAAAACTAGAATAAATTACATTTCGTTGCCAAATTCACTGTTGTTACTGTGCAATGACAACAAAGTAAGTCTAGGTATCTTAGTCTAAAATGGTTATATAAATTCAGCCCATTTAGCATATTATCTGCCGATGTATCATTTTCTCCCAGAAATCTAAACATTTACCGTTGGAGTTTTTCTAAATAGCTGAAAATCAGTTTAAAACACGGGAGTCAGTCTGATTGGCTGCCAGCTTGCTACAAATTCAGTACCAGGTACGGGAACAATTACTGACAATAAAGTCAAAGAACCTCACTAAGAACAAAACTGACCATTAAAACGCTAGTGTTTTATTGATTCTCATAACTGCTTTGACATTTTTGAGACTGGAGCTGTACCATGAAGGTAGAACCTAGCTGTCATATTAGCTCTGCTAAGATTAGCTGTTAACTTTATCCTCTGGAAAGTAATGTGTATTTCATACGACAGGAAAATAGTTTTTGTTTAAAATATGTCTTTTGTTTACCCAAACCATAACATCATTTAGAAGACCTGCTGAAGCTTGGTTAAGATGGGAGGTGACCGTTGGCAAACATCAGCCCTTTGTGGCAAAAAATTGATTAAACTGTCTTAGCTGAGTTTCTCCCCTGATGATGGACACCATTATTTGGTTGTTTCTTCTACACGAGAAAGCAAGCGACGCTTTGTAAAGCAAGTGTTCAACCGCAGAGCTTGTCACCAAAACAAGCAGGTTATAGATGACAAGTGCACCCCAGGTGTGGCTGTCTCAGAATCAGGTGTTCCTCAGTGGTGGGCCGGGTACTGCCTGCGTCTGTAATTGCTTTGAGCCGTTAGCTCAGCGGTAAACTGAAAGGACCCAATTAAATCCCACAGACGGCTGTGTATGCGTGTGTGCAGGAGATGGGTTGACATGGCGGAGCTTCCAGATTGCACCCAGGGGACCGTACATAGATTTCTAGAGGTTTCATTTTCACCTGGGTCCTTTGTGTTTGTTCATCTGTGTCTTTGTGTATGCGTCTCAGTGGTAATGCATATTTACATGTTTTTTCACCTCCCACCTTGGCAAAAACAGAACAGCATCACTGTTTTCCTTTCCGTAATGTTGTGTACT
>NW_015114388.1:79664-88801 GCF_001443285.1 Poecilia latipinna | reverse complement strand
GTTCCATTCACAAGACAAACACAGCCAAATATTACAATGACTTCCGAACTATTTCAGAACAAAAAATAAATAAACTCATGGACTATTGCATTGTCTAAACCCATGACCCAGTGCAGCAGCAGATACATTTAAAATAAACAAGATGGTAACATAATAGTTTAGAGGTCAAAATACCAGAAAGAAACCAGCTTTGAGAAAAATGCTTTTCTTGGCAGTCTAATTCATAAACTTCGACTGGCTGGCTGAAGTGGCCAAGAGAGCAATGAGTCGGTGAGAATGAAAGGCTGAAAAATTAAAGCTTTAGTTCACACTCTGCTACAACTTTGTGAGTTCAATCATCCAGGAACCAATCCAGACTAAGGAGTAGACAATTAAAGATACATAAGTAATGCATAATAACATTTTTTTGCCAAAAATGTTAACAAAAACTATTGGAGAAAACGCAAACCTAAAGCCAACGAGGACAAAAGTAGCAAAACAAACTCAGGATGGCATCACAACCTTGCCTTTTTTTGTTTTTTCACCGTTTTTTTCTCCAAACCTTGTTTCAGCTCAGTAAATAAACTATCCATCATCGTTAGCGATCTGGCATCTCGGCCTATGAGAAGCCTGGGAAAGTTGTTACCGGGTGCCATAAGATGTGGCGGCTTGCCGGATAGGGCCAATTGCCTCTGAAAGATTGCTCCTTAAAACAAGGCTGTACATGTGTATTACGGGAGGAGGGGGAGAAGGGAAGGGGGTCGCGCTGAATGACGACGACGCTTGAAGGGGAAAACCGTCTGAAGCAGCTGCAACAAATTAAGGCAGAAAATCTTGTATTCAGGCTTGGATAGATATTTTATTTCCCGAGAGGTAGAAAGGAGATGTTTTCTTACTCTCTTAGAGAAACTGTCTCACAGGTGTGTGTGTGTGTGTGTGTTCAGTTCCTTACTCTCTCGCTGTGAAGACTGAGCATGTGTTTTGCTTTGTTGTGAGCTAGAGAAATGGATTTTCATTGACACTATCAGTGTTGAATGGCACACAATGTTGAGCATGAATATTTGAATATTTACAGGTCAAAAAATATACACAAAAGTTTAGGGCACGAGTCAATAATTCCATACGGTTATGTGTTTCAGAACATCCACTGTTGATCTTTTACTGGAGAATGACCGTTCTGAAATTACGATTATGGGATCCATATGGTCGTGTAAGGCGTCCACTTTATATTCGGTATTGATTTTGGCTGTTGTGAAAATATCTTCCAGCTTCAATCCATTTTCCTCTCTGTTCACATATCCCAAAGTGACAGAGTTAAATCTCTGAGCTTCATGGGCTGTAAATGGAAAGCAAGACTGATGTGGTTTGTTTGTCATCATAAAAACCTTCTGGCTTCATTAAAGCTGCAGTATGGAACTCCTATATTTTTTTCTTTCTACATATTTGCTGAAATTGTCACTATGGCAATTATAATCTGAAAAAAGAGAGTTCGTCTGCCCTCCGAGTGTTAACTAGAAACGACCAATCAGAGCAAGAAGGCTGGCCTTAACGCTGTCAATCATGCTCGTGTGCGCCATCAGCAGAGCCTGTTGTGAATGCTAAGGCTAGTCAGCATAGCCAATGATGACAGCAGATAAACAGTTTTCATATAACATTGAGTTGTTTTTCAGCCAGCAGCACGAAGTTGATTGACAGTGCTCAGATTCTCCTCCTGGCTCTGATTGGTTGTTTTTAGATTGGGGGTGGTACGTCTCCTCAGACTTAGAAATTCATGTAGGAGGAGGAGATCGATCACTTCACAGATTATCTGTCACATGCTAGAGTCAGAAAATATGAGAGAGTCATATTTTCTATAAAAGTTACGTACTGCAGCTTTAATGTAAAATACTATGTTAAATATGTGCCAACTCCTCCGTGCAGTGAGTCCTTCCCCTGCCTCGGCTCTGTTCAGACAGGTTTCAAGTACAATGTTTGAAACCTGTACTTGACGTAACTTTGAAATTGAAGGAATGAGAGATTTTCAAAATTTGGTGTGAGCACAAATCTCACAAAAGAATGTGTCACGAAATTGTGTTAAGTCCTCCTCAGTCATTAAGTCATCTTTTAGAGTTTCTCTCTATCAACTTGGCACTACAGCTCCAAGTTTTTGCACCAGTCAGGTTGAAGATTGAGAGATTGAATCTGGCCAGAGATTTTTAATTTGAGTTGACTAGTCCATTAGAAAACATGAATATGGAATATGCTTTGAACAGATAAAAAAATGGATGAAGCATTTCACCGCAGCTTCGACTGTATGCTGTATGGAAGGTGAACCCATGTAGTCTGTAATCGATTAATCGATTACGATGAATTAATCGCTAACTGGAGAATCTAAAAAAGACCATTTGCTGAAAGAGCAGAGCAGTAGCCAAACTGTACAAAAAATACATACATTTTGCATTTAAGATTTAAAAATTCTTTTTTGTCTGTAAATATGTTCAACCTAGAACTCATCAAGTCTCAGTTTTAGCTTCACCTGGTTCAAAAAATATCCTATAATCCTCCTTCTTTTGCCATCAAATTATTAATTGGTTAATAAAGAAAGAAAAAAAAGTCACCATATTAAGAGATGAAGCCTTTCCTACAAATGACCAAACGTTCACTAAAGCAATGCTGTTGTACATGTTAGGCATTAAAATTTTTATTTTCAAAAGGGAATTGAATTATTCATTTGCATCTATAATATATTGTTTAAAAATGTTTAAGTGGTTAAATGAAAAAATTCTGCAGAATGCGCTTCTTTTACCTAATTAATCTCATAGAAAAAAAAAAATTGCTAAATTAATTGTTAGTTTCAGTCCCAGTACATCCCTTGATTAAGGATTATTTTATTGGAAATAAAGTATTTTAAGATAACTATTCAAAACCTTTACTTTCTTCCTTTTTTAAATTGCAATAAGAACTCTAATTTGGAGAATTTCTCATTCCATTGATAGATTTCAACAGATAAGAAAATCATTATCATTTTAAGACAGCTAAATATTGTACCATACTGATTAATATTTAATGAGGCTGAAAGTTCTTTATAGTTAACCATAGCTGATTATCACACTGCTGCAGATTTATGTCCAGGTTATAAATAAACACCGAGTTTCTAATGCATTATTTGAGGACTGGGGTGAATAATTATGTAATTATGAATATTTAGTAGTTTAAAAATGCATAAATTATACATTTAATACAGTTGAATTAAGACTATTTTCATGGAAATATTTTTGCGATCTTTTCTCCCTCCTTAGAAAAGTCTAAAAGACCAAACCCAAAATGTAAATATTATTATTTTATTTTCTTGATGTCTTAGAAGCATTCATGTAAATTTGACAATTCTAGAAACTTTTGTCAAGTAAAACTGTGGAACCCAGCAGCAATTATGAGAAATTTAAAGGCTTTAAAACATAGAAGAGTCTTAATTAGTGCAACGTGAAACACTTGTGCAGGGAGCGTCACCAAGGAGTTGAGAAATCTTGACTAACGACAAAAAACATTCAACAACTAAACAAACACCAGGGCCAGAAAATAGAGGGAACACAAGAACCAGAATAAACATCTCAGATAAAAATCAACACAAAATCCATGTGATCATAACACTTAGTGCTTAATGGAAAATTATAGTTGAACATCATCTACAAAATTTTGATAACCAAATATCTCAAGAAACCTCAAGAAAGTGGCAGTCCATGTGATCATATCACAAATTACCAGAGACAGAAATCATGTTGTCTGTGTTTACATTGACCATGTAATTGCACAATTTGACATTTTGAAAATAAGTTTACAATGGAAACACAGCAATTAAAAAAAAAACTGTCATTTTTGATAAAAGTTTTGGCGCTAAGATGGGTGGGTTTTCTTGCTCGAATCAAAACTAAGTTTAAGAGGAAGGATACAACAGGAGGTAGTTAATGGAAATGCTGAGATTGGAAAATTATGTTTTTTCAACAGAAGAAAATCAACAAAGTTTTGCGCACATTTGTAATGGAAAGGCAGCTCATCAAATGCAGCTTATGGATCTAACCCACTTACACTTGTTCAACCTCAGCAACTCCCAGAGATGGAAAACAAGATGGATAACAAAAGAAAGTATCAAATTGTATTTAGCTGTGGGTTATTGAACAATAAAAAAAATGTTTCAGAGACTGCAAAGATACAAACACTTGGGTGAGTAAAAATTTCGAGTTTTGTTTTATTAGATTAGTGGAATAATGGCTGGGTGAGACTAGCCAGCAGAAGACAGTGCAGCTGGACAAAGAACTGAGCAAAGGAGCTGGAAGAAATAAACCAGTGAACTCAGAAAACAGGGATGCAACAGAACAAAGGACACCAAATGGTAATGATTGACAATACATTAAGAATCTAAACCGATACACAGAACAAAACTCAAGACAGAAGTCAGAACACAAATGACTAAATCAGGTATGGGAGGCTGAAGGCAATAAAGCCAAAAAATAACTACAACCCTAAACGATCCAAATACTGAGCCAACATGACAAACAGCCCACTGAGACTTATGGATCTTGGCACTTTGTGTCTTATAAATTGTTGGAAATTGGTCTGAAAATTCAGTCTGCTAAATGCTTATTGCTGCAAGGTGTTAGTATTTCACCTTAAGATGTGTAAAAAAGTGCGGTATAAGCACATAATATGAACATGAAATCTTAGTTTGAGGGAAAGTAATTGTTTGAGTTGAAGGAAAAAAACAGTACAGAGGCTTCCAGAATATTTCACAAGATTGTTTACCCATTTGGTTACCAAACATAATTTTGTCTTTTGTTTTTTTTTCACTTGGCATGTTTCCATAAAGTAAATTTATTTTCGTATTTCCATGTTAAGGTCAATGACTTGGTTTGATTAACTTGAGACTTGTGTTAAGAACCTTCCTTCCTTCAATGTTGTTCACAGCAAAAGATCTGAATGGATTGCCAGTTTATTACCAATCCCACATAGTTTAGAGTCAATAATGCTGAAGACAACAAAGCTGTGTTACATCGTTCATTTGAACAATAACCTTCTTACTTTTTATCAGTAGTGCACTAAACCTTTGTTCCACTTCTTTCTCAGATAATGATGTTGCATAACTGTAGACAAATTGCTGCACTCTTTCAAACATGAGCGATGCAAATGTTGGAGCTCATGAAACCATTGGCTGGAATTTTAACCACAGCACAGGTGGATGTTGTTGGGATGGATTACACGGCTAGTGAACAGGAAAATAAACACCTGTAGAGGATAACTGGGGCATCTTGGTGTGTTGGATGGTTTCCAGTGATTTAATACCCTAGTTTATTACACACATACAAAGCAGGATGAATGCATTTTTTTGTTTTTTTTTTGTTTTGCTTATTTTTCCTCAAAATTGGAAATGTAAATGTTGGTTGGACCATAGGCCCCACAGAGATGTCTCTACTATAGGAAGTGTTGGACAGAGTAAGAAGGACCAGCTAAATGTTAAAATGTAGAAGAATCTTCTTTATTTTTGTTCTGGTGAGGAGAAGTTGTGGTTCTGATCACAATCCATTAAATAAGAAATGAGATTAGAATCACAGATGAATTAACTTGTTCATCCAAGAAGTTATTAAAAATCATGGATGTAAACAGTTACATGAGATATTTTGATAATTCTGCTATGGTGTTAGCTGTCATCATCCATCTGCTTTAGAGGAGACACTGTCCGAGCGATAAGCCCCGCCTACTTGCGAGCAGCTACATATGCAGCGTTTTGAGGAAATTGTAGTCAGCAATTTTGCAGAAGAGCTTTGGTTTCAGCATCTTGGAATGACACACAACTTTTTATGAACTATGTGATGCTGTGAGAGCTCTGGTGGAGACAGCTGCACATTGTCAGAAAATAAAAACAAACCATCATCCTCCTAACTCTCTCTTGCTCTCGATGAAGGCGAACGCTTCTTTCCTCTGCCCTTGCCTGCCCTGCTTGCTCTGTTTTTTTTCCCTGTCTTTTTCTCTTTTTCTATATTTTTGGAGCCTTTCTTTGCACATCCTCCAAATCTACAAATTATGGATCTGGTCAACCGGTCTCTTAATACAACTGATCAAATTTTCAACGAGAAGTCTGGGCACAGGAGAGCCTCTTGTCCTGCAGGGACACACCCGGTGGGATTCACCCTGGATTTATTCATGATAACAGGATTTCTGCTGTTTGGAGATTGTGGATTCCTGGATTATCGACAAATTTGTGACGGACTTGGCCGAACTAGCGAACACTCAGACTGTTGGTGTGGACAGAGACGAGTTGGATGCGAGTCTTGCTGAGACTCGCAGCCCAGCTGAGGACTCTAAATCTCACTAACCGGATGGAATCGATCTTGGAGAAGTTGCTAGTTTCGGCTCAGTGGAACGACCAAACTAATTTGGATGATTGGGAACTGAGATGTATCAGAGAGACTTTAGGGAAGTTTGAAATTCATAATCTTCCCGACCTAAGACATTCTGTTTATGAATTGGCTTTCCCCGTGTGGCCTTGGAAGGGCTGCATATCTCTGATCTCCTTGAAGATATGCAAACACAACGCTCTTCCCTCCGCACCCCCTCCTGATTCCATGGAGCTGTGGAGCTGAACGTTCCTAAGGACATTCCTCGGTAGCAAACACCTCTATCAAACTTTGCCAGGAGTGTCAGCAACATCGTTCCATGGCCCTTTGACATCACCGCCTTCACTCATGTCTTTGTTTTGCCCCTTTGTTTTGTCTTAATGTTGCCATCTGCCCAACTGTGTCCTTTCTTCTTTTCCTTTGGTTTGTTATTTTTGTTTGCATTTCCTTTTAACTCATGTAAAGCACTATGAATGGCCTTGTTGCTGAAAATGTGCTATATAAATAAAATTACCTTACCTTACCTAACACTTCCTGTTGTCTTTTTCATGGTTTCAACCAGTAGTAACATCCAGCTGTTGATCACGTGACTCATGATACAAAAAAGTGTCTCCATTGCAGTTTAGTAAAATACATCTATTTTGATACAAATGAGAAACCACTTTATCATAGTCAAATAACTTACCATCCACCAATCATCCACCTGTATGATGGTCAATATTCCATTTATTCACTGATGTGTGGCCAGTAAATAAATGGCCATGCTCTCATTTATTCACTATACACACCTTTGATAAACGATGTACTTCTAATACAACGTGGACCAATTCAAATATTGCCCACCAGTTAACTGTACAATTACACACACACACTATTAAATACCTGTTTGATCAATAATGTGCAACATGTCAACCAATCAGTAAAAAAGTGACATTTTAAGTTTTGACCAAACTTTCCATTATCTTAGTAATGAAAAATATCAATGCAAAATTAATGGAGAGGTTTATTAATAAGAAATCAGTAACCTCAGTGGATTTCCTATTACTGACAAGGTTCAGTAGATGGTCTCAAATGCATAATTCAGAGACTAAAGGAACATTCAAACAGTTGACCTTTGATAGAGGCAATGCCAAGATCATTTGTCAAAGAAGTGTGACGAGGTTGGAAGAGGGCAGAGACAAATCACAGAATGAAAAACAAAGTAAAAACCAAACAAAGGCTTTGATTTGGGTAAGGTAATTTTATTTATATAGAACATTTTCAGCAACAAGGCAATTCAAAGTGCTTTACACGAGTTAAAAGGAAATGCAAACAAAATAACAAACCAAAGAAAAAAGGATAGAAAACTAATCTAATGTTGTTCTAAAGTCTGTAAACTAGGTGCTCCTGTTCAGGGTTGCTAAGTATCTGAGACCATTTCTAAATAGTGAGTACTCTACAGTTTCTGATAAAATAAGCTAAAGAATGACTGATCTAATTCCTTTTCTGGGTTACTCCACAATTCTAAGTTTGTTCTAAATCCTTTTCTGTGTTTAAAGTAAAGTATAAACTAAACAGTGACTGTTCCTGTTAAGTATTTCTGGATTCTAAGTTCGTAGTTATTCTAATTCTAATTCTGATTCCCTTTCTGGGCTGTATAATATTGATCTAAATAGTGCGTACTCCACAATTTCTGATATTACTAATAAACTAAAATAATTTAACAGAAAGTAGTTATCAGAGTACACTCATCTACAGAGTTTAGCCATGTTGAAAACCCACAATAAAATACTTTTGGTTATTTGAGTGAACAGGTCCGTCCATATGTGGGAATCCGAGCTTCTGTTCCTGCATCACCTTCATTTCCACAGCAGTAATACGTCACTAAGAGCTCATAATGAACTTCCCTGTTTTCTTCTGCAGAGTGGTAATATCTCTCAGGTGGTCGATCTGGCTGAGGGAAAGTGTATTATCCATCTACATAATTATTAAACATAAACTGACTCACCCTGTCTTCTAAAGTGCTTTGAGTCTCCTCCTTTTGTTTGATTAATTCACACCTGCAGCATGCTGTATGTGCTGACTCTTAGGGAAATTTAAATGAGTCCCAATCCCTTCATCTCATCCTCTTTTTCTTCTGATCACCCCGCTGGAACTCAGTACAAATTGTTGGTTTGGTAATCTCTCTGGATGCTTTGGACAAAAAAAAGGAAGCTGAGGGGGTGCAAAGACGCTGAGGCATGAAATAACAAAACCTGCAGTACTTTGGAGCAGTCAGTAGAAATTCATAGACGTATGTTAATCCATCATAGCACGGCTTCGTTTCTGCTATACAACCCTCAACACCTTCCTAATATTATGGCCCACGTTATTTTTTTGACAAAAAAGATATTGGCAAAAACAATCACTTTCGGGGGAAAATAAGAAAAAAAGACTCGGGCAGTTATTTTAGGAAGATGATGATGTGATACATGGGTCCTATTTTCCAAAAACAAAGGGATGACATCATGTAATAAAAACGTGTAATGTATATTTTTGTATTGATATATCTTGTACTTGCATTCGTAAACAGGACTAATCTATAGCAATAAATTGTGGGTATTTAAAGAAAGATTGTTGAGAATAAAAAATAAAACGTTTGCTCGATTAATGAAGGGCATTGTGACCTTGGCATCACACAGCCAATGAAACAGGAGCTTTCTTTGGTGCAAGCATTGATTGATTTTTTTTTCTTAGTTTAATATATTTGCAATTTTTTGGTCCAGGACCCAAAGACTTCTTGATGTGAAAGTCAACTTGTGGGACTTCAGTCAA
>NW_015114388.1:61824-74278 GCF_001443285.1 Poecilia latipinna | reverse complement strand
ACAAAATGGAAAATAAAATAAATAAACTGAATCTAATATAGAAAAATTATCCTGGTTGCAAACAGTCTGCTGAAATTAAGAGAACATGAAGGTACTTTTATATATCCAAATATATCTTGTCTTTTGTATTTAACCTCATAAATTCTGGAATAAAAAACGGATGAAGTGAAATTGCTAAGAAAACAGTAACCACCATGTTTCCCTTTAAACCTGCCCATCTGTATACCTGAACCTGTAAGTATTTGAGCACTAAACGGCTCCGCTGTGAATAAAATCTTTAACCTTGACAGTGAAAAGGCCATTTAAGACCAGTGAGCCGTACAGCCTCTCAGTATTAAAGCTGCAATAAGAGCAGATTTCTGTGTAAAGGCACAGCTTTTTCTTTCTTTTTTTAACAGACTAAATGATGGCTTTAACACAGAGGACTGGCCATTCCTCCATCGCTGAAATGCACCACATTTTCTCTTTCTGCCCCACAGAACTTTTTTCCTGGTGATTTTTTTCCCAGAAGGACTTTCAATTACTGTTATTTGTTCAGTAGTATCTATTTTTCTTCTCAAACACGTGATATACTTACTTCTAAGAATTCATGTTCTTCAACTCCCCATTAAAATTCATAAAGCCACAGGTCTTTTGAAATGTGATTTAGAAGTTGCAGATGTTTTACTAATTAGAGTGAACAATCAATACTTTTGAGAACCTGACTCTCAGTATTCCCGTTGCCCTTTTAGGACGTTAATGGAGAGCTGCAGTCAGCCGAGCAACATGTCTTCACTGAAGCAAGTTATGAGATTTTGGCCTCAATCGATTAGAACGCTGGAAAAAGGTGGATACAAAAAGTCCAGGTTGGAGGGAAAGGCGGTGAGGGGTGAACTCTCAGGAGGGGAGTGTAACTCTGTGTCCTGAGAAGTGATTGACCTCATAAAGCGAAGGTTTGATGTACAAACACAGCAGAACCAAAATGGTTTACTTCCTGTGTTCCTGGACACAGACAACAGTTCACGTATGGAACCAGTTGCCTGATTGATGTTTTAGTTGTAAGTTGAGCCTTTCTTTACAGTGGCTTGCAAACTTCTTCATTTTTTTATCATTTGTCAACTTACAACCACATTTTGATGTAATTTACATGGATTTTATGTAATAGACTGATGCAAAAGAGTGAAACAATTGTGAAGTGAAAGAAATATAATACATCAATTTCTCTTTGGCAAATTCAAATCTAAGAAGAACATCTTGTACAGTCATCTTTTGCTACAAATGCAGCTGCATGGCTTTTGGGTTACATCTCTATCAGGTTTTGAACATCTAAAGTCCAAGGGTGCATTCACAGCTTATGTCAGTCCTCTTTAATCAAACTCCAGTCCATTTGCCTACAAAGTCTGGTTCGTTTGGACAGCTGTGAATGTGTAATCAAACTCTGACGCAGACCAGAAAAAAGATCAAACTGTGGTCCGCCTACAAACCTCGGTTTCTGTTTGGTTTATGAGAACTTTGTTGCGGTTCAAATGTATATGTGGATGCCAAATTAACCGGAGACCGCTCTAAAAGCAGGAAGCAAACTATAGAGCAGGGCATTCTGGGTAAATATAACCAAAACAAATGAGCAAATTTAATGCTGATGGGTGAAATGACTCATGGCCTTTGGCTAAAGACAAAAGAGAAATCCTACAACTGCTGAAATCTGACACCAATCCAGTTTTGCTTACTTTTTGTGAAGAAGAAAGTTGCACCCAGTGTCATCTTCTGAAGTTTTTGAGTTCAAAATATTTTAAATGGATACTATTATGTAAAATCAATGTTTTTGAGCTTCACATCAAAAACATTGAGTGTTGCCTTGATCCTTTCACACCCACCAGGTCAAGTTTGCACTTTTATATTCAACAACAGTTACCCCACTGTTGCCAACTCAGCAACTTTCTTGCTATATTTAGCAACATTTCAGTCCAAATATTTGATATCAGCAAAAATCAGAATCAGCAGTTCAGGTTTTTTAAAGATCGTAATCAGTGATTGGCCAGAAAACTGCAATTGGTGCACCCCTGCCTTTAATCTCCCATGGCAACCATTCAGCTATGCAAAACGCCCGGGTGGACCTAGCCCTACCTTCAAAGTGGAGCTCCTTCTCAAAGCTGAAAATTACAAGCTTCCAAGCTTCCGCTGCTGCTCCCTCACTCAGCTCCTTCAGACTAGCCAGCAGCACCTAGCAAACACCTGGTGGAACTGAGCATCTACTGAGCTCATTAGATGAACTACTGTGGCAGTATGCCCTGTAGGCTTTGAATGCACCACCCGTGCGTAAAGCTGGCTCCTATCACTCGTCCAGTGTGGCTGATTTGGGCTGGTTGGTGACCAACTCGGACTAATCCTTCTACTGCCGCTCTGAGTGGCGTCTGCTACAGCGGATCAGTTCCTACCAGGACGGACCCTTAATTTGGACTATTGCTGCTTAATTGGTCATGGACTGAACTGTATAATTGTATTGTTTGTAATTTGAATGTTTCTTTCCTTTATTTTAACAGGAACGGCCAGCTCGTGGTGTTGGTGGTGGACTTTCCGGGTGGTGGTCCTACTTCTGGTTTGGTGCACGATTTTCTTTTGTTTTTGCCGTTTCGTTTGCTGTGTTTCTTTTCTTTTAGGACACTACCCTGAATCACACTCCTATCTCTGAGTTGAGCTAGAACTGTCTTTTAACGTGTGAGTGGTTTTAAATTAGTATTTTGATTAAAGTAAAACAATTGTGTAACAAAATTGTTAAATTGTGTGAGATTGTCTCGAGCCTCATCTGTAGCGGGTCTGTGTGCCTTAAAGGTAACTTTTTAAGTGGAGTCATTGCAACCAATTTCATTTTGATTAAAATAGAACTTTTAAATTTGAGTTACCCATTTTTACCACACTGGTCCCGCCACACTACTTCTCAGTGCAGTGCTAGTAAAAATATTAAGCACAGGACCACTGTGGTGATGACTTCCTGAAGGCGGAGTTTTGGAAAGACCAGGGGCCTCATGTATAAAAGAATGCACAGTTTTCACACTAAAACTTGGAGTCTGGAAAAATTTAGAAAAGTGCTACGCACAAAAAAATCGGATGTATAAAGCCGTGCGCACGCATGTGGCTGCGCACCTTTCCCTAAAACAATCCTAATTTGCGGGAAAAAGAGCAGCTGCTGGTCCGCCTGTCGCCACCTTTAAATACATATGTAAATTAATATAGACACCCGGAAGTCTGCCACTACGTGAACCAGTAACCATGGCAACGTCCTTGTTCGTAACAGTATAAGTTTTTATTATAATAATAATTACATATCGTATTTAAAAGATGCTTTGAGGGCACATAATGTCACCTCACAAAAATAAAAATACATTTTAAAGAAAAAAAAATCCAAATTAAAAAAATACAAAATAAAGAGATCCTGTTAGAAAAGCAGCGCGTTCAGCCGGGATTTAAAGACAGAGTCAGAGGGTCGTTTGAGTGGGAATGTGGACGTTTATTCTAAATAGTAGAATCAAGTTGTACATTTACAGAATAAAGATGCTTTATGTCCATAAGGCGCATTCACAAAGCGGGCAGCTCGACTGAAGGATGGCTGCAGCTGGACCAGTACCGGTACCAGTACTGGTACCGCTCGGCTCCTTTAGGTTTTGCTCAGACTGATCATCCTGGAGCTCTGAGCAAAACCTAAAGGAGTCGTGCGGTAACGCTCATAAACCACCATCATCATTTCCCAGCAGATCAATATGATCTCTGATCAATCCTCCCTCTGAATCCTTCCATTGGGGATGTTCTCCATCAGAACCAAAGGGCTCCACAATTACGCGGCTCACCTTTATGTAGCTACTTATATACGTGTGATTGCATACAAACCTTGATCACATTAAAAATAATCAAACCTGTTGATTATTTTTAATCAGTAGGTTTGAGTTAATCTGCTGGTCCAACCCTGTTGTCTTCTTTTAGTGAGAATGAAATTACCCCGCAGATGCAATTCATGCGCTTCGGCTAACGGACCAATGTGTTACACCTTTATGAGACAAAAACTGAGGAAAAGTACTATTTACATTCGAGAGAGGTTTTCACATACTTCTGTTTCTATTTTCTTTATTTTGTGTGCGTGTTACCTTATTGCCTGAGGATAAATGCGGTTCAGTTTCATCGTTTACCTTTAAGCAATAAAATATTAAAATCATGAAAAACATCAGGTTTGATTCTTCTTGGTCTAAATAACACAGAATGTAGTCAGTAGTTTGTTATTGTCCACAGAAAAAGTTTGCGTTGCTGCCGCACATTTTCACACCAGCTAAAAAGTGTGCGTATATTTGCTCAAACTTTGACGCAAAGTAAATGTTTAAACATGCCGACTTGTGCATAAAATATGGTGCCGCACATTTTTTGTGCGCATGCACGCTTTATGCATGAAGCCCCTGGAGTTTTTAAAGAGACAGAGGCCCAATGTCAAGGCTTTAAGTTACAAAGTCAGATTTTTTTTTGAAGTCATGTTTGATACATGTAGCATTTCTGTAACAATTGAAGGTGACATATTTTCTTCATTGTGTTATAAAATGGCACTATGTGGCTGGAAAATACAAAATGCTGCCCCTTTAAGATACATTATCACATCAGGTAACTTCCAGTACCTGATGTACTAAGTCTTAATATCAATAAGAATATGAACAAAAGCTAAACAACCCAAAACTGGTGTTTAAATGAAACCCCTCAAAATGCTAGAAGAGCTTCATGCCACATTACAGCCAAGTGCCTGAGACTGCGTGACACTTTATTACTTTTGTTTTCTAATAAAACAATGCAGCTGCATGGCAATGAAAGGAGAAATTAAAAAGCTAAAAGGCTCATTCTGATGCTCATGTCCGGTTCATACATTCTAGATGAAAGTAGTGAAAAGGAAATATGAATATTAGAACGAAATGAAATGAACATGCCCAGAAAACGTTAACTTGCAAATCTGTGTGGAATGCAATCAACTGATGAAATGGAGCTTAACAATTTAATGGGATAAAACCAAAGGAGCAGAATTATTTGATGTGCTTCTCATATAAGGCTAATTAAACTGGGAATGGAAAACGATTGAATTAAACTCTGAATACAAGGGGAACTCAGCAACAGCAAAATAAAGGACCCAACTGTAAAAAATAAATACACTCTAAAATTTAATCAATTTGAAAATCTATGATAAATACCACACTGATTATAATTATGTTCATCATTAAAGTACTTTTCAAGACTGAACAAGAGCCTGAGTAAGAGTTGAGTTAAAAGTATGGACTGCTATTAAGAATGAGTGAAGAATGATCGTGTGTGTTTTCCAGTGTGTGCAGGAGAGGTTAAACTGCGCTCTCTATCTGAACTGTTTAGTCTTAACCCTCATCCACTAAAGGTCTTCTATCATAATCTAGTCGTAATTTCTGAAAAGTTAATTATAAATGTGTTTGTATATTTGCCTTCATCCACCAGAAAAAAAGCAAAACACAGACTCAAAATACACACTACTGCATTTTTTTCATGATATAATTTCATAATGGATATACATCAAGAAAAACTGAGTAAGACTATCACAGTAATTACATTGTTTTCAAAAAGTTGCATGTCAGTTATACAAACGAAGACCTCGTCCAGATTTTTGTTCATTTTACTCAAGTACACTTCTGAAAAAATCTGCTTAGAAAAGATAAATAACTCTTTATTTTCATCAAAAGGCCCGAAATGATAAAATCCTTTATTCACGTAATATTGTTTTGGTGTATTCAGTATTTCAGAACTGAAAACACACACAGAGAAAAACAAAGAAATCAAACAGATATTGTACAATATACCAAAAGGTATATTGAAGGGAAAAAGTGAAGAAAAAAAAACTTTCTTATGCGCAAGAGAAAGTTTATTTTTGTACTTTTTTCTTCAATGTCCCTTTAGTGGCTCCATACATATCCATTATAAGTAACCTTATGTCAATATTAATGCCTGATTTAAATAATTAGTCCACGTGACTTTCAATTGCAGTTATTTCATAAAGACTTTACATCACAACAGATGGTGGACCAGAATCGAGGCGATTCTGGTCCACCATCCGGCGCCTCAGGAGGAGGAAGCAGTGCAGCACCAACAGTTTATAGGGGGGATGGTGTGCTGCTGACCTCAACTCAGGACGTTGTGGGCCGGTGGGCACAATACTTCAAAGACCTCCTCAATCCCACCAACATGCCTTCTGTTAAGGAAGCTGAGCCTGGGGACTCTGGGTTGGGCTCTCCAATCTCTGGGGACGAAGTCGCCAGGTTAAAAAGCTCCTCAGTGGCAGGGCCCCGGGGGTGGATGAGATCCGCCCGGCGTTTCATAAGGCTCTGGATGTTGTGGGGTTGTGTTGGCTCACGCGACTCTGCAGTATCACATGGACATCGAGGGCAGTTCCTCTGGATTGGCAGACTGGGGTGGTGGTCCCCCTGTTCAAAAAGGGGACTGGAGGGTGTGCTCCAATTACAGAGGGCTCACACTCTTAAATCTCCCTGGTAAGGTCTATTCAGGGATTCTGGAGAGGAGGGTCCGTCTGATTGTCGAACCTAGGTTTCAGGAAGAGCAGTGTGGTTTTCGTCCCGAATGTGGAACACTGGACCAGCTCAACAACCTCAGCAGGTTCCTGGAGGGTGTGTGGAGTTCGCCCAACTGGTCTACATGTGTTTTGAAGAAGGCGTTCGACTGCGTCCCTCGGGGAGCCCTGTGTGGGGGTCCTCCAGGAGTATGGGGTACCGGGCCCTTTGATACGGGCTGTCAGGTCCCTGTATGACCGGTGTCAGAGTCTGGTCCGCATTGCCAGCAGTAAGCCGGGCTCGTTTCCGGTGAGAGTTGGACTCTGCCAGGGCTGCCCTTTGTAATCGATTCTGTTCATTACTTTCATGGACAGAATTTCTAGACACAGCCGAGGTGTTGAGGGGATCCGTTTTGGTGGCCTTAGGATCGCATCTCTGCTTTTTGCAGATGATGTGGTCCTGTTGGCTTCATCAGGTCATGATCTACAGCTTTCACTGGAGCGGTTCACAGCTGAGTGTGAAGTGGCCAGGATGAGGATCAGTGTCTCCAAGGACCCAGGATACGCTGGAGGGACTATGTCTCTCGGCTGGCCTGGGAACGCCTTGGGATTCCCTGGAGGAGCTGAAGAAGTGGCTGGGGAGAGGGAAGTCTGGGCCTCCCTACTGAAGCTGCTGCCCCTGCGACTCGACCCCAGATAAGCAGAAGAAGATGGATGGATGGACTTTATATCAGACCTTGTACCTATTTTATTGCATCATACTTTCATTTGTTAAGGTTCAGATCCTGGCTTCAGTTATGGAGACATTGTGACCCAATCCAAATAAACTCTAAGCTCCAATAAATGTCTTCTGTGCCATAAGAGAATATTTATTGGAGTCACAGTATGATATTTTCTAACAGTACATACATGCATTATAGAGCGATGTGGCGAAAGCTGAAACTGCTACTGCACAAGTTACACAACAGGATGTTGCTAGGTAACCAAAGAGTGAGTGAGTTGATGCCACCAACCTAGTTTAGCTAGCCCTGACATGTTGAGCAGCTAAAGTTGTGCCTACATCCCCCAGAATGCTGTGCAATTCTGGATTGGAGTTCAGTGAATTTTTTCGATATATCAGATTATCTATTGGTATTGATCACGTGTCTATGTTTGTTTCTGATTTATTGTCCAGCCCTGGTTTATGATTTTAAAACTCTGAAACTGCTATTTAAAGTGTCAGAGGGTTTTCTCTTGACTTCACTTATATATAATTAGCAAACAATTGAAAATTACTATTTTCTCAGAAATTGATGGGTTTTTATGTTTGTGCTCCAATTCTGCTCTAGATACTTGTTCCTGTTTTTTGTCACACAGGCCAGCTCTGCTCATGGTGCACCTTGCCACCCTTGTGTTGTGATGTGAAGGACGTGTATTTTGTGGCTCGTCCGTAGAACTGCACTAAACATCATGCAGACAGAACGTAGCGTTCTGTCTGTGTTGCCTGTTAGCCAGCAGGCAGCAGCTCAGGGAGGATGTCGCATTGCAGAAGGGATTTTGTGTTTCATTCATCACACCAGTCAATTTAAGCTTATCCTTAAGATATTTTTTGTTGACCAATCTATTCCATCACAAACACAGTGTATTCATTTCCTGAGAGCAATTTCCAACAACACAAAGCATCATTTAACAAAGCACTGCAATTTAATCCAGTGGGCTCAAAAAATCAAAAGTTGAATCTGTTAAAAAGAATTAAGGTAGTTTGGAAGGCAAAGAAAGGATCCAACAGAGTACCAGCAAGATTAATCTTAGAAAGTGCCAAATGAGTGTATCCTAGTGCTACTTCTGTATATGTAGCCATTTATGCTAGTTTTTTAAAGCTACATTCCAATTGTATAAATATAACATTGATCTTTGATCATTTTTATGCTATGTAGCAAACATTTATTCTAAGTCATGCATAAATGTACCAGCCTCCATAAATGTATTTTTGTCCAGCTAAGTGCATTTATGTTGAGAGCTACACATGTTCTTCTGTTATACATTTCTAAAACACAGCAGTATCACATATGTTTGTGTCTGTATATGAAGGCACCTGGTATATAAACCAGTAATCTTAAAGGCTTTCATTGCTTAGTTCAAACATGTGTGAAACACAACAGGTCGCAGAAAGACCTGCAATAAAAGCTGTTGAAATGCAGTTTGTCTTGGGCAGAGACTGCAAACAGCCTCTCCATCGACCAGAAGCATTCTGAACAGTCAGCGCTGAGCTGAAGACGCCCTGCTGCCTCAAACAATTACTGGCTTCTTTTCAGTCTCTCTCTCCAGCCTCCATCTACTCTGAGGAATGTGTTGTGCACTTCAACAGAAAATAAAATGCTGAGCATGATGCACACATGATGATGTAGACTTTTAAAGAGCATCACTGTGAATTCACCAGGACCCTACAGAGGAACTGATTACAACATGAATGGAGGCAGGCAGAGTTCCTGATTTGGAAGGCTTTGAAACTCCATGACCTTTGACCTGGCTGATGCAGACAAACTTTTTTATATATAAATGAAATAGATAAGACATAATCTTCCACTGCACACACATTGCATGGCATGCATCTTCACCAGGGATTCATGAAGACTTATCCTTTCACCTATCTCTCACCTTCTGTACTTTGAATACACTGAGGTCACAGGAAGTTAAGGGCATAAATGGAGCTTTTTATAAAGATCACTTTTAAGTCTTGACCCAGACAACAGACATCAATATTGCCTGGAAGAAACATAATAATAATAATAAAGTTAAAATATAACGTTGAAGCTAAATCTGCAAAGTGGATAAATAATTTCACCCCGTGTAACTGGGCCGACTCCCCCGTCTGCAAAAGGAAAAATAAAGTAATTTTCCCAAAACACAGAGGATGTAGGTCTGCTCATTTTAGTAGCATATGGGAAATCCTTTCAAAACAAACTTTTCATTGAGAGTTAATCTAATCATCTTGTTCTCAAATGTATGTGAACCGAGTTTGTTTTCAGCCTGGTTGTGATCAAAATCAGTTTCCAAGATCAGGTGTGCTGCAGCAGTGCACTTCAAGCATAATCTGTTGGTACCAAATAGCGAGATATATATTAGAAAAGAAAAAAAAGAGAATAACTGTTGAACAAAAGCATTCTTCGGACAGAAGATAATGAAAAACCAGGGGGAAAAAAGGAGAAATCAATAAGAGGAAGGAAGGTTTTCTCTTCATTCACTGAGATGCAGCAGGAAAGGTGAATAGAGAAAAAAGGAGAATAGAGAGGAATACAGAATGTGAATTCAAACTCTACAAAGTTAATGGGAAAGTGTCAGACTGCAAAGCAGAATAGACGGTACCATTAGATGAAGATAAGGCAGAAAGGAAGAGAGGCCCAAAAGAAATGGAAAAAGAGGATTTATACTGACAAATGGGTGAAGAGGGAGAGGGCTGGAGAAGAGAGCAGGTGAGATAATTCAGGAAGGTGATGCAGTATTGAGCAGAAGGCTCCAATCTGTCAGCAGCTTTCTGACTGAGCAGCTGTCAGTCTCTTTAAAGCTTCCTCCATCTGAACCTCATCTCTTATCCAGCCTCACCGCTTATAGAAAAGTAGAATAAAAAAAGTTAGAATTATATGTTCTGGTTTAAAAGTAGAACCCCAAATGCCAGGGCCCGCATGGCATTCAGTAAAAGAGCAGGAAGGACATAAAGTAAGATTATATGAATGGAAACAGCTAAGGTTTCTTCTATAATCAACTTCTCTGCTGACATGAAGTTTGGTGCAGAACGAAGGACGAGCTCCCTTCACCCATCTGGACGCTCCGGGCAGAGAACTGCACTCGCTCTCTGCTCAGTGAGCCTGATTGATAGTTGGGGGAGGCAACTCTCCTGGTTGGTCTAATTCAGCTCAAATTTGATGCCACCTGTTTCAGTCAGTCAAGAGGCGGATCTTAGCGCTGCCAATCATGATTGGCATGAACACAAGCTATTAGCTACTCAGTGTGCTAATAGTAGAGAAGGAACTTACCTTTCCAGAAAAACTGCTGATCTGTTGTCATCAGTGGCCATGCTACCTAGCATTAGCATTAGCAGCAGGTTCCGGTGTTGGGTATTAGATTAAATCTATCAGAGATGAAGGGGCAATGTGTGAGCAGAAATATAAACTTGTTGACATTTCTCCTGTTTCACACAGCCCAGTTGGTTTATCTATTTCAGCACCAGAACATCCTGAACCAAACGATGCATAAGCTGAGCACATCTTTGCCCACTTGCTAACCTGAAAATGGCTAACAAATTCAGGACTGAAAAGTAGCACTAAGCAAACATTTTTAACAACATGTGTTTTTCTTCTTAAAAGGCAGAAAAAACAATAATCCTTTGCTACTTTATAACCTTCTGGTGGCAGCGTTAGTATTCTGGAACATCTAAGTCCAGCTCTGACAGCCCTGTCTGAAATGATAACCGTCATTAGGCCAGCTAGAAAACCTCAGCCTGGTGAAGAAAATGTCTGACTGCAAATCAAAACGTGATTGGCTGATCAAACAGTCTTTTAAAATCAGTTTATGGTTAAAAGCGTTCAGACAGGGATCAGAATAGCCTCACATAGACAAACTATGCCTAGAGATTAAAGACAAGAATTTCTGATTGGCTTGTTTTCTTCCCAAATACAATATCATAGTGAGGTGCAGAGAGAAAACTTTGATTCAATGTTATTTTACAAGTTGACATTACAGACAAGTTTTCCTCTCCAATCTTAATTTTAATTTAATTTAGGTTAAACTGGTTTTCTTTACATAGGACCCGTTTTCATGTGCAGAACGTTCTACACTGTGATACAGACATAAACTACACTGAGCTACAGAACCATTTTGAGTTGGACAAAGTATCTGTTACTGTCATGGAAATGAAGAAGAGACAGACTGTACAGTAGATATGCACTGTTTTCTGTTTTTGTTTGTTTGTTTTGTTTTTTGCTGTAGATTTTAAACCGATCTCCCCAAAGAAAGAGCTTGATAAAGGTTTGCGTCTCTAAATATGTAACATAATCACTTCCCATCTGCCATGAAGGCACTTAAACCAACATAAATAAACTATACATCCTCCTAATAGAATAGAACAAGTGAATCCAGTGGAAATTTTAGTAATTTGGAAGAAGTGTACTTCTGTGTCGCCATTTTTTTTTTCATTGAACCAGAATGGACCCAATACTACATCATACAAAACACTTAATTGATAGAAGAACACTTTACACACAAAGGACTGGAGCTTTGAGTGTTTGTGCTACTGCTGCTACTACTTAACAATGTCAAGGTCCAAGTTTTCCAAAGTATATTCCTAGAACCAAACAATTGTTCAAATTTTTTTTACAATCATTCAGTGGTTTGGATAATCCTGTTGTAACATGGAGGTCTCATCGTATGAGAAAAGTAAACTCTTGTTTAAGGTTTAGTCTTTCAAAAAAGCAAAGAAAAATCAAATATTTAACACTTTTTCATTGTCTGCTCACCTGCTGGTTCTAGTTGATCCTTTTACTTTATAAATTCTGAATCGTAAAACTGTTCAAGTGTTGCTCTGACAGATGCAGCCACAGAGACTTGTGCAATAACAGTATTTCTGTTTCTTTCATAAAAGGATGTTTGAGAAAGTCTTTCTCTGAGGGAAGTAATAAAGATTCAAGATCCTTTGGATTTTAGAGAATGGAATGAACCCAATACATTTTTCTATTTAATAAATGTTGATATTTTTGGCTTTCCAAGTTTTTAAGATGTTTTTAAGGTCAAAATGACTTAGGCCAGTGGTTCCCAAACTCTTTCTTCTGCGCCCCCCCTATGGATTACAAATGGCTGTCTGGTTGAAACGACGGGTGTGATGGGCGGGGGGGGGCATCAACTTTTTTGGGGGCAAAATGAATGTACGTAGCTGAAAATAGACACCAACAT
>NW_015114388.1:52470-58468 GCF_001443285.1 Poecilia latipinna | reverse complement strand
GAAAAGTTCTTTGCGTTTTGCTGGTTTGCTGCCGTGATTCTAACACAAACCTATGTAGCTCCGCACAGCAGCAGCAGGTCTCCTTCACAGGTGGAAACCCAGCGCGAGCTTCGTAGCGCTCATGTTGCGTTTAAAGGCGGCTCGGAAAAACAGGTTACCACATGTTAACAACGTATTAAACAGTTTTAACTGCTGATAAAAGTGACAGAGGACACAGATATGGGAAGTGTGGAAGCCTCTACTGTATCAAATTGACATAGGAATAACAGAGAGTTGGCCATTCTAAGGTAAAAGCCCAGCGCATACAGTGTTCATGTTTTGTTTTTTTTTTTCATCCAGACGGCTTCCCGCGCCCCCCCTGCAATGACACGGCGCCCCCCCTAGGGAGCGCGCCCAACAGTTTGGGAACCTCTGAATTAGGCCATTATTTTAGGAACGAAAGTAGGTGTGCAGGTCAAAGGTCAACATTGAACTATCTGGCCTACATGAATATGTATGGAGCAAAATTAATACTGCACACCTTCTTCACCACTCCACAGTGAAACACAGTGATGGCATCATCATGCTGTGGGAAAGCATTTCTTCAAAGGGGGCAGGAAAGTTAGTCCAGGGTGAAACAAAGTGAAATAAAGAGCAGTTCTTTAAGAGTGCCGAATTTGTAGTCATTCTAAAAAATCTCCACAAAACATGACTGTTTATGATTGTATTATGAAAAAACAAAATAAAAAAGAATCATTGTAAGACATTTGTTTAAATTTCTTCAGCTTTGATGTGTCTTTTTAAAGAGCTAGAGCAGCATTCACCACAGCTGAGAACATCGCTTTGATCTAAGCCAAACACACACAGAACATTTTCCCACTTTGTTACCAAAATGAGTCCCCAGATAGCAAGAAAGACACTAATCTGTCCAACCAGATCTACACAGAAGGATATACATGGTGAAACATTTGAATCTTTTTTTTACCCCCCATTATTAAAAACACACAGAAACACACAGGCACTGGCGCTGCAACAGCTGAACATGGCAGGTGGTTCAAACAGAAACGAGCGACTGCCCTTCGTCTGACCCCGGAGAAAGGGAGGGGAGAGAAACAACCAGGAGAAACAAAGGAAGAGAAGGTTGGGTTGCTTGTTTTCTTCACCCAGACAGGCAGAGACAGTTAAAGCTGTTTTAACCAAATCTAATTGCTCCGGAGACAAGAGGTCAAATTATATGGCTAAAAACAACTATTTTGTTCAGGAAGCAAGTAAGCCTTCACTGAGAGAGCATTTTGAAAAAAAGTGAGTTATTGTGCAAAAGTTTTGACTTTCAACTCTTAAGGACACCAGACTTTTAGATGGTATAATGAGCCTCCTGCTAGCTAAACTCCTGGACGACCTCTGAGCTTAAGGCTGCATTAAACATAAACCGTCTCAGGTTTTTGGGCAGATGAGCTGCTGAAACCTCACTCAGCAAAGGAAAAAGAGAAAAAAAAAAACATTGCTAACTTGCTTAAACTACTTTAAAAGGAAAAAATGTTTAAAAAATCTGAAAGAGGTTTTATAAACAACCAGTCATGTCAAACGAGCATTTCATGTAAAAATAAAATGAACTTGACTATACAGATAAAACATGTACATAGGTAACGCTGCTATTACTGCTGAATTAATTAGAAAAAACAAAAAGGTGTTGATGAGGTTTGATATACATCAAAAGTTTTTTTTTAAAATCAGCAATAATGACATGCACGTCGTTAGGAAGATATAGATTTAGAAGTATTTGTATTAGACTACAATGTGTCTTTCTGATGAGAGAGTGAGAGAATTTATTAATATATCCATGCTTCAATAATCAATGACAAAATCTGAAGCTAAAATACCTAAGCGCAATGCTACCTAATGTGCTATTGGGAGGCGTAAGCCAAGCAGCCAACTCAGGGGTGCTATTTGTTTTCTATGGTGCTAATTGGCTGAAATTGGGCCTCCGTCTCTTTAAAAACTCCTCTTTCTGAAAGCCTTCAGGAGGGTTAGGGTTAGCTCCTCTATTAACCCTTTAAAACATTTTTACCAGCATTGCACTGAGAAGTCGCTCCTTTAATGAGCTCAGGACATGTTTAGTTCCATCAGGTGTTTGCTAATTGCTGCTGGCTAGTCTGAAGGAGCGGAGTGGGGGTGTCATGGTGGAGGGCTGCTCTGTGAGGTAGAAACTTTGAAACTGCAGCTACGAGGTGGAGGTCCGCCCAGGCATTTTGCACAGCTAAATGGTTGTCATGGAAATTAAAGGATTTCTCTACCATGCATGAAAAAAGCAACACTCTAAATATGTTTTTAATGAAGTTTTTCATGGTGGAAAGCTCTAAAAAGTTGATTTTACTTATAACACTGCTCCTTTAAAGTAGGCAGTACAATGTTTGAAGATGAGAATCTGCAAAGAATCAAGTATTTGCAGATTTTAGCTATTTGCTGACGGCTTTGGTCCCAAAGCTCCTGAAAAATTGAATGGAACTGTGTTATAGTACTGGTATTCTAAAAAAAAAAAGGCTATTCCAAACACCAGCCAACACAATCAATTAACAAACACTCTGGCCATTTTTGCCTAAACGGCAGAGATACGACTAAAGAAAACCCAAACAGGAGTCACAGTGACAGTGCGCCCTCTTGCCTGCCCACAGCTGCACTCACAGACAGATTGGAGGTGCTTTTATACCAGCAGGTGCAGGTAATTGCTTCAGCTTGATTGGGGAACACGGCTGGGGCACCAGTCCAATCAGGCATGCCAGTATGTGGCACGAGGAAATAAAGGCAAACTCCAATTCGTTGTGATGACCTGCACACATTGAGTTTTATTCTATAAAAAAAATCAGAAAGGCTCAGAAAAGATCAGGCAGGTCCAGACTGGATGCAGGTAACCCAATCGAATGTCTACTGACATGACCTTTTTTCAATGCTTTCAACTCGTTTTCATACCATGTGATTTTTAGAGAATGGAAATTTAGAACGGTTGTTATTTTGATTTGATTTGGAAATTATAACGATTTTTATTTGTGTTTTTCTTTTGTTTTTTTGGGGGGATGGGGGGTGTATGGGGCTTGTGGGGGTGTTGGCCTGGGGATTTTTTAATTAACTGCTTTCATTTGCCGTTCAGCAGCTGGTCTCTGCAGAATAGATGTTCCAGTGCAATTTAGCCGGGATACAATCTGAAAATGAGATTTTACCGCAGAGGTATGGTAATGTTTGTCAGTGGGCCGCCATAATTTGAAGCATGACTCATCGTCGGCGAGGACAGCACTGTGCATATTTCCCAAGCAGATGGCCTGTCTCCTTTTTTTGTTTCTTTTTTTGATGGAGTGAGTGGGGTCCGAGGATGCAGATATGCGCCCGGCATAAAAGGGACAGCACATATTTCCAACTATTTAGAAAGATTGAGTGAAAGGCATGAATTGAAAAGTCAGACAGGAACCGGATTGAGGGAGCCGTGAACGATGGATGGCTTTGAATTTATCTCCCGTTTCCAATTTTCTCTGATTTTAAGATATTTGAAGTTTTTTTCCCTTTGTCAAAGTTTAGGTACCCTAACCACCGGAAGTAACGCCCATAATCATTTCCCCAGTAAACCCCCCAGGAATAAGGTCAATAGGGTATGTATACATTTGTCACTGTTGTGTTGCTGAAAGTGTATTAAAGAACTAAATGGCAAATTTCTTTATTTTATTATTATTATTTTTTGTCGCTCTGTGAACACAAACAGCCCGGCTGTCATGCTCTCAGCACTGATGCAACATAATGTAAAATCTCTTCTCTAAGTTCCTGTGGGCGAGCTGTGTGGAGTTTTCTTTTGTGTTTGGGGATTTTACAGCTGGTGAAAACACTATTCAGAGATGCAACAGCTAAACAACAATACTGTTGCATGCGTTTTTCCCTTTCAGGAAAAACTATTAATAGTTTCTTTTTGAAACTATTAATTGAAATTCTGCCAACCTGTTTCACAGAAACCCTCAAACGCCCACAGACAGACACCAGGGACAGAATCCACTGACGGGATTGTCAGTAGTCCTTTTCATTTTTATTCAACCTTTAATCAACACAGCCTTTGCTTTACTTTATCTATCAGAAACTATGCCGTTTAACATTGTGGACATAAAGGACGTCTGATGTTCAGCACAGACAGTTTATGATAAATAGTCTCATTTGCAAACCCAGCCTTTTTAAGACAGAAAATAAACATTAAAACTATACCACCAAGTATATTTCAAACATATCTTTTTACATGTATCTCTTAGTTACACTATGAAGTGGCACACAAGTGTATTCACACATATTAGAACATTCTAACTTTATAGGGCTATAATTTCTTTTTTCATTTTCAGAAGCAATAAATTGCTCTTAAATCTTTTGCATTCTAGAGGGCTTAAATTAACCTTCTGTGTCTGTGTGGTTGAAATGTTTGTTGCTTTGTGGGTGTGTCTTTTGTGACAGCCATGTTGGGACCCTGCAAAGGAGGGGACCTGCCTCAAACCCAGGTCTTTTATAGAAAAAGCAGTGATGAGAGCTGGAGTTTGATTGGCTGAAGCTTTAAGTGCTTAAAAAGAATAAAATGATTTGTAAAGTTTGCATTTGCTTGCATAAATTGTTTGCCTGATATTTTGATAAAACATTGTTAGTATTTACATTGAACTTATGTAAAGTTCACTTTACATACAACATGTTTTTCTTTTTTTCTAACGGTGAATTTCATGTTTTCATGAGCGTAAGTGGAAAATCATAATTAAAAGAAAAAGGTTCGCAAAAGTTACCATTGGCCTTAGGTATTTTCACTATCAATGAGATCAGGAATAAGACGTACAACTATTAAATATGAAAGTGTATTTTCTATACAATGTTAAATCTGATGGTCAGCATGAATAGCAGATATCGGCTATAATCACATCCATGCATTATCACACACCCTTATCCCCAGTGGGGTCACGTCCTACCTCCAGCAGTCAACAGGCAAGAGTTGGGACATCCTGGACAGGTCACCAGTCCATCACAAAGACAGGACAAACAAGCCAGCGTACCCAGAGAACCCACACATCAAACTCCATGCAGAAAGACCCCGGGCTGGGAATTGAACCCAGGACCTTTTTTACAAGGCAGCAGTGCTACCAACTGCATCACTGTGCAGCCTGGTAAAAAAAAGTGAAAGAGTATAACATTTTCAGCAACCAACAGGAAGGTTGAATATATTGTGTTTTTACCTTTTGGACCTTTAAACCTGTTTATGATTTTTCACATTTTCACAAATGTTTCCTTCAGTGTAAAACATTCAGAGGTGAGTCAAAACAGCAACACATTTATAGACCACAGAGACGGAAAAAAAATTTCCACAAACTTTAAGCTTAATTATTACTGTTTTGAACTCAATAAGCAGAGCTAATGGAAACTATTCATTCCTTTTAACTCTCTTCACCCTCTTGCTTCCTTTCTTTCCCTCCTCTTTTCTCTCCCTCCCTTATCCTATTTTTTTCTTCAGTCCCTCGCAAACATTCACCATCTCCCCCCATCCGTTTCCTCTTTCCTTTTAACTCTCACTCCTTCACCTCCTATCCTCTTCCCTTTTTTCCTTGCACTCTTTCCTTCTTTCTCTGCCATTAGAAATATATTGGTGTGACTTGGACCATGAAATTAAAAAATTAGAGAGTGACATCACCGAATATTTCCAATTCTCTGGAAAGGAGAGAATAAAATATGAGGAGCTGCCGTTGGAAAAGGTCAAGAAGAGGGCGGATTAATATTTAGAGGAAAACAATTATCAGCAGAAGAATTACGATGCTAGAAAGGGTTTGTCTTGTTGTACGGAATGAGATGTAGAAATCCTGCAACAAACAACACACAGGGACTTGTCCAAGTATTCATACTTCTGAATTGATCATTTTCTCACTTTACAGTCACAAACCTTGATGTGTGGTAATGGAATTTCATGTGGGAGACTGCAATATTATAGTGAATAATAGAGGACAGAAAGGGAGATGATACACAA
>NW_015114388.1:40829-49246 GCF_001443285.1 Poecilia latipinna | reverse complement strand
TGAAAAGTGTGATGTGCATATGTCTTTTGCTTCTTTACATAAGAAATAGTTAAAACCATGTGTGAACAAGCTTCCTGTTGTCTTCTTCGTCTTTTCTGCCAGTAGTAACATCCAGCTGTTGATCACGTGACTCATGTGACACAAAAAGTGTTTCCATTGCAGTTTTGTGAAGTAGACAAATTTTGATACAGCCAAAAACACAGACCTCATCCTAACGTAAAACCTTATCAACAAACTTGTGTTTGTTGATAACACAAGTTTATCAACAATTCGAAACGTGTATGAATGTTTCCAATTCGTACATTATTACGGTCAATGGAAAGCCAACTAGTTCCAGGGCTTGGAAGCAAAAAGAGAAAAAGAGTTGTTCAGTTAGCAGCACCATCGTGTCTGTGTGTGTGTGTGTATGTGTGTTGGTATATGTGGTTTAGCAGGACATTTGTGTGTGTGTGCGTCATGTTTTGGTGATGGTTGATGTTGGACCCAATTGCAGAGAGACAGAGGCAGCAATGGATTTTGAAGATTTAATGAAAAGTTAGAAAAGAGAAACTTACAAAAAATCCCAGGGACACATGACTGAATAAAAAGTAATCCACAATGACAAAAAGCCAAGAAGGATTTACAGGGAGTAGACAGGATGAACCAAAGAAACAACAGGAGAAACCAACGAGGAGTGACTGAGAAAGAGGTGTTAAGTACTGGGAGGTTGAATGCAGAAACAATGGACCTGGGCTGATTAGCTCACTAATTGCAAGAGAGTGAGACTGATGAACACA
Source organism: Poecilia latipinna (assembly GCF_001443285.1). NCBI lineage: Eukaryota > Metazoa > Chordata > Actinopteri > Cyprinodontiformes > Poeciliidae > Poecilia > Poecilia latipinna. Next base: position 48,470 of record NW_015114388.1, on the reverse strand, counting down.
GAATAAAACTAGAATGAATAAACCAAACACCCTAACAACCAGGGATCCTAACAGTGTGGGGGTGGGAACCGACAATTCAAAGATTCCTTCTGTAGAATTATGAATAAAACCAGGATCAAGGTTTATTCTTTCAGCTGGACCACATGGATCCACAACTCCTGGGTAAGGAACATCCCAATGTTACCAACAGTCACCGCTGAAAGAGGAACTTCCATTAGTGGCTCCTCTTTGCTAACATGTCATCACATTTCATGCAGTGAAATTCATCCTCTTCCTGTTGGAACTGAATGTAGATTAATGCAGTGCATTTTGGGATTAATAGTTCTTATACCAGCCTCTTCTAGTTTGGTTCTTTGTGGCTGGAGGCCCAACAGTAAAGTTTGTGTTGATTCTCAAATTATAGATTGGGTTCAGTGGTTCAGGCTAAAAAATCCTTTTCCTTCTAGGCTTCAATCCAGTGTTACACCAGTTTTTCTTTTTGTTCTTTACATTTTTAATTTACCTGCCTGTCAAAAGTTGATTTCATAGTGACATCAAAGTTCACCACAATCTAAGCAACTTTAATTAAATTTCCTACAGTGACAAATACATGACACATTTCTGAAAAGATCAATCTAAGCAGGACGAACTTGACAGGAAGCAGAAATGAAGAACACAAGCTGAAAGACGGGTTGCAGAAACAAGGATCTGGCAAATGTGAACCAGAGATCAGGGAGTTTAAATACACTAACTGATGAAAAATAGACATCTGTGACAAGAACAGAACAAGTATAAAAAGTAATGAAAAGAACTCAAAATAGATGTGAAGCAAAGAGAAACGGGGATACAAGAACAAATTCACATGGTTAATTAAGACAAAAAATAAAGCCGACACAAAAAATGTGGAACTCTTACAGTTAAAGCTGAAAGAAAAAAGAACACAAAAACTTGGAAAACTTATTATTTTTTATCAGACTATTTCCTTTGCTTGCAGTTGTAATGTTATGTCGTTGGCACAGGTGATATAAAAATCTAGTTTCCTCTCTGTTTAAACAGCTACATTATGATTTTTTGAAAAGAGTTTATTAAAAGGTAAAAATCAGTTAATATTTTAGCTGCCACAGATTTTCTGAATATAATTTAGTATTATCTCAGAAGTCTGGTCTTGTTCTTGGTCCCTTTCTAGATAGCCATTAGCTTCAGCTTTCTAACACCTTCAAGCAACTTTAATCTCAATAATCTCTTAGCTGTTAGCTCAACTCTTAGCTTAGTTTATGGGTGACTGTGGCTCAGTGGTTGTGAGGTTAATTCCAATGAGGTATTTAAATTCAGTCCATCCACCATTACTGCAGTTTTACTAGGCACCCACAGACAGACATCGGCCTACTTTATGAGTCGACAGGGTTGTGTTCGACATACCAGTGGAGTTCAATCAGAGGTCATTCATTCTGTGTTAAAGCTGGGAACCAAACAAGTGGCTGTTATTTCAAGACAAAGTCATTCAATGCTGCATGTGCTGATTACAATCCATCTCTCTATAAAAGTCTGATTGGTTTGAGACACCGTTCAGAAGAACAGTGAACTTTGATTAGAAAATTGATTGGCTAGAGAGAACATATAAAGAAGTGCATAAAATGATTGTCTGCTCAGCAGAAATGATCTCTTTAAAATGAGAACCAAAAGAAGTGAGATGTGAAAGGAAATTGAAAACTATCATTCATTCATTCATTGGCTGTGGAATGAAGAGCAGCCAAAAAACTCAATGTACCCTGTAAGTTTTTTAGATTATACAATGTCATGATAATTTGTACGTACTAGGGTTGGCGAGTGACAATAAAATTTAAGCATTAAGACAATTCAGCTGTGATCAACATGTTGTTCTCTTTTTAACATTGATCCCAGGGCCCAGCATGTTGAGTGTCAGTTCAGCTAAAATCAACCACAATCACACAATTGGAACAACATGCAATCATGTGATTTTGAGAACATTTTAAATGTCTTTAAACAGATATGATTTTCCAAATTAATTCTACAAGTTCTAAACCTAAAGCTAGCCTATTTCTTTTTTAATATTAGCATTATATAAATCCAGACAACAGCTAGAACCTGAGGGAGAAAAGTCCTACAGTTTTCTGTTCCTGGCTAGCTACTTACTGACACCTGCCATTCAGGTGAAATTTAATCACTTCAACCTTAAATTAGAAAGTTATTTACAGAGATGTCTAAAGCTATTTATGTATGCAGAAGACTGAGAACCGAACATGCAAGTAAAGCAGTGTAAATCTGTTACTCTGACTGGAAAAGCATCACGTCCTGCTTTCAGTATATCAGACAGAACGACTATTAGTGGCATACAGCCTCTTATCACCATTTCTCCATGTACATATTCATAGACTTCTCTCTGAAAAAACTGCTATATTCAACATGACACAGGTTTAAAAGAACACTAGATAGCACTGGCGTAAACCGACTTGACATTTTTTGAGATCAGCACGAAAAGACAGTTTTGTAAAAGAGTAGCTGTTAACTTCAGTCTCCATGACCAACTAATTTATAAGAAATTAAGATGTCCACAGCGTTTTCTACTCTTCTAAGCAATAATTACTTAACATTTCAAAAGAAAGGATTCTGGATTAAAGTCTCTACCCTTTCTTCCTCCCTTTAGTGGCATTTCTTTTTTGTATCTCTTATTTTTTCCTGCCTCACTCCCTTCTCATTTATTGCCTCTTTGAGTTGGATGGATGCTGTATGTTTCCATGTCCATATATGGGCATCACTGTCTGGCTGTGATCCCTGCACCCAATTAAAAATGCCAGATGAGTTGAAGTCTGTCCTTTGGAGACTGAGGTCACCCTGGCAACTCCAGGCTGTGACAGACCTCATCGGAACGCTCACCCAGCCAATCATCTCCTTTCACCTTCATTAGCGATTCAGTTAATGTCAAACCAGCATCTGATTCCTCTTAAGGTTGCTCCGTCATAATCTGTTTTGTTTTGGGTTTTTTACAGAAATTCACTCTCAGGATTTTATCTTGAATGCACTCTTGCACTTGTGTTGACTCCCTTAACTTTACTTTTTACATTTTATTATGCCATTTGTCCCAGCTGGTGAACTTAAGACAAGTGGTAGAAGCTCCCAAGACGCAGTGCTGGCATCTGCCCTACATCTGCCCTCTCCAGAATGGTTCTGCTGTGTCGTGTTTTGTTGTTTGCCTGCTCTTCTTTCTTGGTGTTCTCTGCACTTGAGTGCATTAATTATTTCAGGTCTGAAACTCTACATTAAAATTGATATGCTATGTTGTTTAAATGTATTTGCCCCCGAACACATCTTGTTTTTAGACAAAAAACAATTCAAGTGATAATTTCAATGATAAGAGTTTCAGCAACATGACAAATTAATTGCCCCACATAAAAGAATTAAGGTAATGATATGGATAAAATAATACTAGGAAAGCTCAGGCTGGAGCTGACAGGTTGAGTTGCTGCTGCCCCTAGTGGTGTGGAGGTTCAGTTTAAAGAAATTATCTCAGAGAAAAAAATACTAAAATTTTGAGGATTTCTGGATGATTACTAGTTTACTTTAGTATATTTTCATTTAGCTGCCGCTGTTCTTACAGTGACCCACACATTACTTCATTAGATCACTAATACATTTTAGAAATGAAATAAAAGCAAATCAAAACAAAAAAGTGACATGGAAGACAAAAATAGCAGAATACATGAAATTTTCTTGTGTAATATGTTCTCATAAATAACTAGTACATTATTTTCACCTCACAATCAGGCAGTGTTTGTTTTGTCTGTTCTTTAAACTTTTACTATCATTACATTTAACAGTTGATATTAAATTCCAGAGCTGTGTACCTCTAACACTAGTAGCATTTTGACAGTGAAGAACAAGGTGAGCTTCTCTATTTTAAATCACTTAAAGTCTATTAATACATCATGTAAGTCCACTAGACCAAAAGCAAGTGAGACAGAATTAACGCTTGAGTTACTTTTCTTTAACAACAGTAGTCCTGAATTTCATCCAACAGAAAACAAAGTGGATATACTGATACTCTGTGACTTTAAGTAAACAAGTTGCATATGCTCACTAAAGATGTGTTGTGAGATCCACGTTTTGTTTTCTAGGATCATTTTGTATTGGGGAAGTTATGAGGGATCAGTATCAGGCAGTCAACTAGGAATGAACAGAAGTGCAGTTTCATTCATGACATCTGTTTCACTCCTTCCTGACTGCCAGTGGATGACTCATTACAGCAACATCACAAGGAACCAGTTCACAGCTTTGGGTAAACGGTAGAAGCCAATGTGATCCACTTCAACATGGTACAGACATGAAAAAGTGCAAATCACCCAACATGTAGCCTCACCTTTGGTGGAATGTCATGCAACACTGGAAGGAGCAGCGGCACCCAGATTTATTTGCCAACACAAGGATGTCAACCATCCAATGTGACAGTCTGTTTGGACAGTGGATGGATGATGGATGGATGATGGATGGATGGAAATGTTGGGTGTGTTTGGGATTGCTGTCTGTTGAAACACCCATTATAAAGATATTTCTTTGTCATCATGAAAGAACATGACTTCTTGAAGTATTTTCCTGGGTTTTCAGATTGATTCATGGTCTATAGACAGACCTAATAATATGCTGAACATTTCCATATCATGATATCTGAGGAACAATGTTTCCAAAAAACAATGTAACATGAATATATGTGTGACTGTTACAGCTCAACATGAAAAACAAACAAACAAAAAAACTACAGAAAAGGAAATAATAAAGCTGAAATACAAATCTTAACTGTGTTGCAGAGGGGGAAAGGTCTATATAGCCAGACTCCACCTTTTGCATTTGTTAATCTTTTAATTCCACCACAATTTACCAAATGTCAGAGTGAGAAGAACCAGTAGCTGATTGTAAAGGATGAGGTGATTTTGAGTTGGTGGCAGTCGTCTCTGTGCTGCTCGATGTTTCTAAATACTCCACAAGAAAGCTTCAGTTTTTGTTTTCAACACACTTTTCTACTGAAAGTGTTTCTGACAAAAAAAAAAGTGTTGTAAAAGTTTTTACTGAACTTTGACTCTTGATAAACTTTCAAATATGATTGGCACTCAATGCTCAGGAGACATTTCTGTCTCCAGGAAATCAGTTTGGCAAACTAGAGCAGGAGGCGCTGTGATTGATCAGGCATGAATCATTACTCTTCCTGTCGACAGTTTCAGATTCCTCTGTTTTTACACATACCACCTCACCCAAAATTCACGTCTGCTCCTTCTCTTCATTTTCTGCCGCTCTGCTTGTTGAAGAGAAACAGAAGCATTTGTGTGCAAGTATGTCAGTGTCTTAATGACTAAGCACTTCTTAGCTGGTGTTATATCGTTCATATGTTTGTGTATGTGTGGCTCCAGCCTTGACTTCAGTAATATTTTCAGCTCACAGCAGGCCCACTGAGGATTAGTGATTAAGCCAGCTATTTTCTACGCCACGTATCTTGAAACACATACACAAATGAAAGTCAAAGAATACAAGAATCCAATGGCAACCGCTCATTTTCAAAGGGTAAACATCTCAGTCACAGAGAAAATAAGTGGTTGAAATTGATACTGGCATCTATCCGTGTTTGTCACGGTGCCATTATAATGGCTGTTTTGTTTCTAGGGTCTTGACATAGTTTTATTGTGTAGGCGGAAATATTCATAGCAGAAAGACTGTGTTCAACATAGAAAACAAAAGTGTCTATCAGCATGGAGAATTAAAAACAATGTTACATTATTGTGTCCAAGTGCGTTTCCAAGTACATTTCATTGTCCAAAATCAATTATTTATCAAAACAAGATTATTCAACACTGACTAAAGATTTTGTAAAAAGGCTGTATTATAAAAATCTAACTTTAAATCAGGTTATAATGTTATTCATTCATTTTTATGGACCATATTTGTGTCTGAATAAATAAATAAAAAAAAACATACACAACTTCCCCACTCAGCTCCTTCAGACTAGCCAGCAGTAATTAGCAAACACCTGCTGGAACTGAGCATCTGCTGAGCTCATTGTAGGAGCTGCTGCTCAGGGCAACGCTGGTAAAAACTTTGTTAAAGGGTTAATAGAGGAGCCATGCTGTGTTGACTTCCTGAAAGCAGAGTTTCAGAAAAAGCAGGAGTTCTTAAAGAGACAGAGGCCCCTTTTTAAAGGCATTGAATAACAAAGTAAAATTGTATATATATGGCATTTTTATAACAGCTGAAGTCAACATAGTTATTTGACTGGGCTATAAAATGTCACTATGTGCCTGGAAAACACATTTAGGCACAAAGATTATGATTTGTAAATGTTATTTAATATGTACAGTATGTGAAAACAGAATAAAGGGAGATACTTAAAATTCCACAATATGTTGCTAAAATCTTGTTTCTCCCTAACTAGATGCATTTTAATATACAGTAGTGGATTCATCACAATCTTCGTTACAGTCAACATTCTTTTTAAGCATAAAATATGATCTGTCCGTCCGTCCGTAATGTCAACTACAAGTTGAAACATTTTGAGCCTATGTGTTGTGTCTTTGGAAGAGGTGATGGATGGAAACACAGAAAAGATAAAAAAAGAATCCCAGTCTAAAAGAAAAATGACAATACTTCACAATGAAGATGCAAGCATTTGTCATAGAAATCACACAAATCTAGTTCCAAAAAAGGGATGATTCCTGACTAATTTCCTCTTTGGACCGCTGAGAAGTTAATCCAGCTCTGGGGGGAATTATGAATGCTTTTGTGTAGATAAAGACTTCTCTGTTTTTGGTCAAGGTCTCAGCTGGAATGGATAATTAAACTCATCTGTCAGAGTTAATGTGATAGTGATTAATTACTGTAAAAGGACTGGATCAGTGTTTCAGAGGCTCCCAGTCCAGATTATGTTTTATTTTCTTTGTCCTTTTCTTGTAAATGAGAACTCTGTCTTTTGACAATTCACTTCAAAAGATATTTCAGTCAGGTTTGCTTAGCATTACACCTGCCTCAAGGATGTCTATTTTAAAATGTTCTTTTCATATTAAGCTGTTGTTATCCCACAGGAGAATTTCTGTCGGTGCTGAAAGGCCACTGAGAAGAACAGACAACTTAAATGGACACTTCTTCTTCTTCTTCTTCTTCTTCTTTGTCAGCATATGAAGTCATTTTGCTATGTCCCCATCTTTCTCACTGCTCACCTTCCCTTCAGATAACTCTATAAATAATAGCTTCTGGTGGAGGGGACCTCCTGCTGACCAACTAATTCACATCACAGCCTGAGAGAAGGAAAAGAAAGAGACTTGTTCCAGAACACCTCCTTCCTGCTTACTTGTTTTAAGGCTTTCACGGTAATTCTCGATTTATTTTTTTACTTTCCTGTTTGTGGATTTTGCAGCAGCTTCGCTGTCACTTTTCTATTCAGGTCAAATTTCTCTTACCTTTTCATTTAATATCACCCCACATCTCTCATTCTGATTTTTCTGAAAGCCATTATCATTGGCATTATTTTCTAACAAAGAACAAAAATCAAATGCCTTTGCAGACTTTGGAATTTTGTTTTTCTCTGTTAAAAGGAGTTTTCCTTGTTGTCTGATGAAGCTTGACCCATACATTTAAAGTACAACCTTTAAAGGTACTTTAAAGTAC
>NW_015114388.1:32154-37473 GCF_001443285.1 Poecilia latipinna | reverse complement strand
CTTATTCATGTTCATAACAGGTGTTATGACATGTTAATGAAAGTGTTATGACAGTCTAATTCAGCCCCCTTCAAATAAAGTGTTACCAAACCCTCTTCAGCATTTCTGAATGGTCCATAAGTTCAAGAGAGAACAGTCTGGTTAGCAAAAGAAATGTTTCCCTCAGGTTTTGTGGGATATGGTGAATCAAAGGAAATATGAGTCAACATACCACAATAAAATACAGACATGGGACCCCACAGGATCCAAATATATCTGTAAATGTCATAAGGTGACAACATGACATGCCTGAACTCAGCTTGTATAAGACTGCCTTTGTCCCTTCAGTTTCTGTATATTCTGGTAGTCAGCTTACCTCACTATGATGATGCTGAACCTGGACCTGACGAACTGCAACCAAACGTTATAGTAGTGCCCTTCACATGACCTTCAGAGTCCCTTGTAAATTGTAGCCTTCTCTCCGGTTAACCTAAATTGAAGATCCAATCTGACTGGGGTATGAAAGCCATTCCTTCTTCCAAATCCTACACTTCAAATCCTTCAGTTTCAGCATCAAGGAATGAAAGGATAGGTTGAATTGGTTTTACTGTTTTAATATTCTTTGCTGCTGAATTCAGCTGTACTGACCCTCGCAAAGCACACAAAGCATTTACAACGTTAGACGAGTTCTGAATCCTCAAATATTTGAGTCATTTTTAGTCTTAAGTTCTGTGGTGGTAAAATCTTGTTGGTGGGTAGGGTTAGGAAGTTTTCAAAGGTTTCTTTAAGCCCAAAGTCAGTAAAACAACATCTCTAGAAATCCATATGAGTCACTGCTGCTTGGTCGGAGTCAAGAGCAAGTTGTAAACTACAGGGAGAAAATCCCCTCTTTCTTTCCAAAAAATGTTTAGGCAAAAAAAATAAATAAATCACTTTTGGCAAAAAATGTGACCGTTATTTTAAGAAGGTGACAATATTTAAAAAGGTGAACAGTTTTTAATGTAATGTGAAAAAAATGAGTAAAAATGGGTATTTATATTGTTCAAACATGTTATGTACATTGTTACACTTCTGAATACATCCTATACAATTCAAAGGAAAAAAAACCCTCCAGTAACAATTTCTGCATAAATTTACACACCATGAGTTGTTGAAATTTTAGCAGAAATAATTATAAAACAAATTAAAGATGATTATAAAATCATCTTTAATATACTATTAGAGATCATTTATTTTAAAACTTTCAATAATATTTAAAATTATTGAAACTTTATTAAATTGCTGCTTTAACTTATTAGCAATAAGCTTTTAGTTTGTACAGTTTAAAATCTGGTTTCAGCACTCAAGATATTAATCACTCTATGCGCACGCGCACACACACGTGCGAACACACAGATGTCCTGTAATCACTATTTACTTTTTGCAATTTAAATGAAATCCATCAAGTTAATTTTGTTTTGATGCAAACAGAGCCAGTGTCATGTTTTTCAGTCAGCATGCTGCATCAATTAGTCTTTGCATAAAGCTCTAATCATCTTCATTAAATTAGTTGATTCTACATGATCATTTAATAGCAATTTTAGAATGACTTCATTTTAGTCAATGCTTTTTGGGGGCTGGGTGTTTAGAGGATGGATGGATGATCTTCTGATGCTCTGCTCCAAGCCCAGACAGCTTTTGTTTCACTGTATCAAATGTATATAAAATGTTATATTTGATACAGTGAAATACAGTGAAATAACAAATAATATAATTTATATAGCAATTAAATTTGCATAATTCTGCTATTAATCTATTAAATGTTTTTTGACTTAATTATAACTTAGTAGCATCTAAAAGCCTCTTTCTATATTATTTTATTCTATTTCATCACTGTAGTTTATTTTGTTCTCATTGGGGAAAATGATTTATGTATTAAAAACTCTATAAATGAGTTTAAAGTAACAAAACATCCTATTCATATTTAGCAAATGTGCCTCAAGTCTTTTAAAATGGAAATCAGTTACATAAACATATGTAGCTTTATGCTACATATGTTTATGTGCATTTGTACATGTCATTGAAAGTACATGTGCATAAAGCGTTGGTTACATAATGTAACCCCAGATTCTATGAGTATAGGTGCAGCCCTTTAAGGCTGTTGCTAATGGGTTTATCCCTCACATGCAGTGTAGCACTGAAAAAAGCTTAGTCCATGCCCACCTGCTGGGTGGGCCCCACCCCGGTCTGTATAAATAACGGTCAGACCGGACAAATGGCTCCCTAACAGCCTTTTTCTTCAGCTATTCAGGAACCAGTGAGGCCCACAGCTTAAAGGGCTGCACCTATACTCATAGAATCTGGGGTTAGAACATGTAACCAAAATTCTACTTTGTATAGGCTTCGCCCTTTAAGGCTATTGCTAGTGTTAAAGGCGAAGCAGGATGTAGTCTGTGCCTCACTGGGTCCATCCAGACCACCATGAAGCATCTGCTGCAAAAGATGCTGAGACTACAAAAACAGTCTCAGCCTAGAGTGCAGAATTACGCACTCCTGGCCTCCCATACAGCAGAAGACCAGAGAATAACATCTGGTCAGAAAGGTTGAGACAAACAGGCCTGCTGCTGTGAACAGGAACAATGAACGTTACGAACTGTAACAGTGTAACGATGAACAGAACAGGTAACTTATATTATACAACACTTTGGACAACCATGTTGTTCTCAAATACTTTGTAAATAAAAGTGACAAAAATAATTATTCTGTCAGAACTCTGAGGACAGAATGGGTCATAGAGAACGTGGAAACATCACAAAGGAAAAACCGAATAAATGAGCACGGAGGTGACCAGGAAGCTGCTGTGCAAATGTCCTCCACAGACATTCCTCCACGCAGAACTCTGATGCCCACTTTCTGCATTTTGTTACAAATGTGCGCAAACCTCCACAGATGAAATTCCTCTGGTGGAATGAGCTCTAAGAGTCTCTGGAGGATCCAATCCAGAAGAAGTGTAAGCCTGTGAGATGGCCTCACACAAGCAGTGAGAAAGACGTTGAGCAGACAGAGGACGCCCCACAGAGTTATCTCTGTAATGCATGAACAGACGCTGAGAGCGACACAGTGCAGACGTGCGCGCCACATAACAAGAGAGCGCGCGCACGGGGCAGAGAAGATGAGAAGCAGCTTCTGTCTCAGATTTATGAGGAGGGGGATAAGAACCCTCCAGAGATATCTCCCTTGATCTGAATGAGCTTGTGATGCTTTGAGGAGTAAAAGCAGGGTTGGGACGCAGCACAGCTGAACTGCCGTCGGCTCATATTCTGAGACAAGAAGGAGCAACAGAGTGAGCAGAAAATCACTCACTCTCTTTGCAGACATAAGGGCCAACAGCAAAGCAGTTTTAAAAGACAGGAACTTAAGAGGAGCCTGGGCTAAAGGCTCAAATGGAGCTTCAACCAGAGCGTGCAGGGCCAGTGTTAAATCCCACGAAGGAGCAAGTGGGCGTGACACCTGTCTGCTTCTGCATACACCTCTCAGAAACTGCTTCAACTGCGGGTGGTTGAAGACCGTTCTGTCACCAAAAACCCTCATGGCAGGAGGAAATAGCTGCAGCACGTTTTAATGGTGCTGAAAGCTAAGTTTCTGTCCATGAGCTGCTGGAGAAATGACAGCACTCAGCCTAAAGGACATGAAATGCACTCCAAGCTCTCTCCCGCACACCAGCATTGAAAGGCTGACCATTTCGAAGCATATAACACTGTGGTAGAAGCGGCTTGTGGGCACTGAATGGTACGCACCACACCCAGAGGGAGACCGAAACTCTCTAGGTGCTCCCGTTCAGCCGCCAGACCCAGAGATGCTGGCCCATTTCTGAGTGGCTCCTGATCGCTCCCCTGGCCTGGGAGAGCGCATCCTCTCTCCATGGCAGCTTCCATGGTCAACCTGACACCAGCTGTTGCAGACTGGGAAACCACGCCTCGTTCTTGTGCTCGGGTGCCAGGATTACTGACAGCTGTTCCTCCTGAACTCGGCCCAGGAGCCATAGAATAGCCCAATGGAACTGGGGGAAATGCATAAAAGACTGCCCCTGGACATGATGTCCACTCCTCTGTTCAAGATGCTGGAGCATCTCACCGGGCCGCTGCACTCTCTGGTGGAAACACGCGCGCTCGTGAATTATGTTCCTTTTGGGGTAGAAGTACTCGTCGTATTTTCCTAACACGACGTCAAAATTCTTTTGATCGTCCTCCTCCGCAAAAGTGAAAGCCTTAAAAATGTTTTCAGCCTCTGGGCCAATGGCGTATATTAGAGAACTAACCTGGACTTCGCCGTCTTCTTTGTTCAGTTTGGTAGTGTTGAGAAAATACATTTAAAATAAGCCAGTTTTAAAACTTAACATCTCTTGACTCAAATGCCCTAATTGTGGTTTTGAAATCAGTAATGTATTCTGGCCCATTGACCTTTATGTTACCTGTAGTTACAGCAGATGGTTTGCTAGGATCGTTTGAACTGCCTTTTGTCTGTGGGAAAACAATACAGTGGAAGTTGTAGCTTTTCACACTCATCTGTGAAAGGCCGTAAACACGGCAGGGGTTTCTGGCTTCAGATAGAGGGTCAGAGATAGCTCCTGGTTGGATGAGCAAAGATACGCCTTATTTGAATAAATTAAAGAAAAGAATACGCCTTCACTATAAAACTTTCTACACAGGAGTAACAAATCAGATTTTGCGCTTGCAACTTCTCCAAAGACGTCTTTGCTGTCCCTATCTCTTGCCTCAGGTAACGAATGTATGTCTAATTTTCTGTTGTATCTTACACTTTGTTCCGATTTGGATTAAATTCTGTGACGTCAACACGCATTGCTGTTGTTTTCCTTGTGGCCACACGTGGCCCGCCGAGAGGACCTGGAATCCAGAGGAAGAGAGAGCCAAACTTTTTCCAAAAATAATTAATTTAGATATTCTTCCTTAACAGTAGCCAACCGAAAGCGTTTGAAACGTTGTTTCCAATCTGCCCATTCCGTCGGGCGGTCAAATGGAAAACTCAACGGTGGGTTAAACTTGGCCATCCTGACACTTCTGACACCATGTAAAGTACTGAATGTTCACACACGTGTTCAGCTTTAACCAGAACTTTCTTAGCTTTGCTTTAATGCTAGCCCAGAACCAACACAACATCACATGAGGAGCAGGACCCGACAACAACGATAATTCCCCAGCGTTGCCATGACAACCAGCCTTACAGAAATATCAGTCCTTATATGACAGACATTACCTTATTTATCTTCCACAGATGCTTGGCTTGAGTTGATAACTCTTACTGCTGCTTCACTTAAAAACCCCAGACTCATTCAACGTTGAC
>NW_015114388.1:15994-28905 GCF_001443285.1 Poecilia latipinna | reverse complement strand
GACATTACCTTATTTATCTTCCACAGATGCTTGGCTTGAGTTGATAACTCTTACTGCTGCTTCACTTAAAAACCCCAGACTCATTCAACGTTGACTAGCACCGTTCCTAAATATCTCTATCCAGTCACCTTAACCTTTGACCACAAGAAATAAACTCACCTGCATTTTCAGCACAGTTGTTTGACAAAACAATGTGTGCAAGACAACTCCAACCCGGAACAAAACCCCATTCTGTAAAGGGTTAAAATGGAGCAAGCAATTTAGAAGCCAAACTCTAGAAAATTCGCTGTTTCAACAGACATGTAGAAACCTTCACTCTGGACTTTTCTCCTCAGTTCTGACACAATTTGCAAATCTCTACACGGCTGCACAAAACACAACCAATTAATTTGCTGCTCTAACACGAAACCATGACTGGTTCTTGAAGGAAGCGTGGCACTTTATCCATTTGACAAGCTTGAAGATCTTTTAAATGTTAATTTATTCATTCATTCATGTTTTAAAACTCAACTAACTTATTTATTTCAAACAAAAGATTCATGGCCACCTCTGGATCAGCGATGTGCGGTCAGGGGAGAACTCTCCTGTAATCCTGAAAAGTAAAATAGATGCTAATAATGATGAGAGAGGATCAAATTTTTTGTATAAATTAGTTTTTTTATTTGTAATGTCAAGAACATCGATTTTTTTTTATCGATGTTCTTGACATGCGTTTGCTTTCGTTATCCTTTTCATCACAAGACGTTTTCTAGTCAGGAAGTCATGCAAAGTGCTTATAGTTTTCAACTACAGGCAAACTACAATGTTTGTACAATGTTAACAGTGCTATATCCACAAGTCTTATTCTTTGTTGCTGATAAAATGTTCAAACTATGATTTCTTGTCTGTAATTGTTGGCTGCTCTCAGGTCTCACATAGATGTATCATCATCACCATTTATATATTTTGAATTTAAGTTCATGTAGTCTATTGGATAACTCTGAAAATGCATTCATGCGAATAAGCAACAATTGGTGACAAAGGTTAGTCACTTTTGTCACCAATTGTGACAAAGGTGATCAAAATGTGACCTGCAGTACTTCGTAAACTATATTGTGTAAAGTATTTTGTCACTCATCCATCCAAATCCTTGAATTCAGGTGTTCCAGTCACCTCCATTGCTGTACCTTTGCCTGCAAACTGTTGCTGTAACCTAACCTGGCCATTGCCTACCTATGCAATTTTACTTGACTTTCATCTCCCTTAAATGCTCCATCTGGGATTTGCTCCATAGCAGAGAGGATGATGGTGTGGAGCTGTGTTTAAGGAGCTTGTCTCGACTCCTGGGTTCTGTTCAAAAGAACTTGTAATCCTTCAACATCCAAAGACATCTCAGCACAAAATTTGGGAGCATAAAAATGTGTGTTTGCGGATGACCACTTCCTGTTCCAAAATGACTGCACATCTTGGAACAGGAAGCCGTGCGTTTTGCCACACTCCCAAATGGCTGTGCGTCATTTCACTCTGCGCTGTTGGTCTTTATGTGCACCATGAAGTGACGGATGAATGAGTTTGGTGTGGAAGAACTTGACCAGCCTGTAATAATTTAGAGCATGACCTTAAACTTTTGTACAATATTGTATTTTTTTATTTTTACAGTCAAGTTGCAAATACATATATTAACCCCAGTTATCCCAAAATTTGAGATTTATGCATATTACACTGCCACATCGTATGGATCCATTGTGACCCAGTTAAAAACACACTTCATGGAAGATTTTGTTTTATTTGCTGGAAGTTAATTGTCATGAAAGTGATTATAAAACAACCCAGGGGCTCTGTGTGAGTGTGTTCACATTAGTGAGCACTAAAGTACACAAAGAAATGCAGTTGATCAGCAAATGTTTGTATATGCCAGTGTGTATCTGAGGAGTGTTGTGTGTATGCAACGAGCCGTGTGTTGTAAGTTTGTCTGCACTGTGTAGTTGTTGTTTGAGCAAGCCATTAGGCGAGCAACGGCTCCCATGACACCAGTTTTAATCAACCGGCCTCATCATTGTTGTGGAAATGATTAAAAAAATACAGAGAGAAGGAGAGGAGAGAAAAAAAAATAAAATAAATGACAACAAAAATACAGAGCAAGCAATGAGAGCTGGAAGGACGGGAGGAAAAAAGGCCGATAATTACACAGCTTCCTCAACAGATGTCAACTACACTCAATCTGATGAGTAGAAAACACACATTAACACACTCCAAACTGGATGTGCGTCATTTCGCTCTGCACTGTTTGTATTAACAAAAATGTGTTTTAGAAGTTTGGGTTTATTAGCATGAAATGTTCTTTACAGTGCACAATGACGTGTTCAAGTGAGTGTGTGTGTGTGTGTGCTTTGACTTTCCTCAGCTTGTAAGGTCCATTATTCCAGCCAATATTATACCTGAGGTCATACACGCATGAGAAGAAGTGATTTCTTTACACTGTAAATGCAAACATGGTATTTAATTGGAAATAGCAATCAGCTTTCATCAAAATGCTATCAACACTCACTTTTGATGAGTTACGTGGATTTGTGGTTGAAACGTTTCACCAACTCGTTCTACTTGAGCTAGATTCATTTAGAAACAGGTTTTGATAATTGTGTGTGTTCGTTTTTGTCTGTGTTGGAAGATAAACTGATTTGATACTGTATGCATCCAAGTACAAAGTGATTGAGTCTTTTTTTTCCATGTTACTTTCGATCCCCCCACTGCATCTCATATTGAACATTTTACATCACCGCAGACGTAATAATACGTTTGTGTTTATATGTTTTTACTTAATTGGTATTTTCAGGAAAGAATCTGTTTGCGACAATAGCTTCATGGAGTTTTTTGTAGTTTTACATTGGTTGTGGATTTGAAAATGTAATATAGTTTTAAAATATATTGAAAATAACAGGAGTATGGAGAACATTAATGTTACTGATCATTGTAAGGATATTAGATGAGTAATAAGTAAAATCTTGATTGAACATTGGAATCAATAATAATAAAAATATTAAATGTTTACTGTTCAGCTTAGAACTGTTAAGAATGCAATTATTTACAATCGTCAATGGAAATTAATGTAAAATCTTTGTGAAAACAGAAAGACATGCAATGTGTGTGTGTGTGTGTGTGTGTGTACTCTCTACTTCAGGCTATATCCATCAGCTGAAGACAGGAAAAATCCTTGTCACTTTAGTTCATATTTACTCCATAACAACTTGAATTTTATTGCTTATTTACATGTAAGAATTTGCACAAACTTACTGACATAACTGGTGTTTCACCTTATGCATCGTTGCTGTAATTTCACCTCAATAACATAACAGTCACCCTGGAAATAATACGCTTGTTCTGGGAGCATTCTGACAGGTAATTTCAATTTGCATAATTTGATACTAAACAAATTTGGCTGACACTGCACTTTGGCAAGATCCTTGGCCTTTTAATCAGAGGCAGGATACATGGCTGTTAATGCGCTGGAGCCACTGACCTTTTGTTGACAGAGCAGCCGCTCTCGCCGCTCCGCCTCCTGCAAGTAGGAGCGAGCTCCCGACATGATGGGCTTCTTAATTGACTTGCAAGTTATCAGCGCCCTGCAGAAAATGTGCTGGTTGTTCGGGCATTACAGCAGCGAGCGCAAAAACACTTAATGATGGGCTGGGTCCAGGCCAGAACAGCTGGCTGGTGTTCTAATGTCACTGTGGGACCAAACTGGGATCCAGTTTGACAACAGTAATTATAAAACAAGTCTGAAATGCAATGACAGAAAAGGAAATAAAACATGGTGAGAAACTGAGGTAGCATGTACTTTTTGAAACAAGATGGAATTCAAACTTTTAAACTTGTAAAGTTTTTTCAACTGCAGTTATTTTGGGATGAAACTACTGGAAAAGTCTGCTAGAATATTAGATTGTGAGTATTAAGCATTTTTTTTTGGCTGAACACAACCAGCATCCAGAGAAACAATAAGTACAGAAACAAGAGGTGATAGTAAAACACACTGCAAAGAAAATTCCTGTTTTTATTTACACAGAAAATGTATATCCAGTTTATCACAAAGAAACCATGGTGACTGCTCAGTTGTTTGCCTGCCTGCAGTTTCAGAATTCAGACTTTGAACGAAACAGAGGAACAGAAAAAAAGGTTAAAAGAGAAAGAGAACAAAAGTCAAGAAATGGAAAACATGGCTTGTTTGTCACTCAGTTCACTTCAAATGTGTCAATATGTGGAAGACGCCTTGGCTGAGACGGGCAGAGGCTGCTTTACTAGAGGGGAGGAAAAAAAGGGTTTTTCCACTGAGAAATGTAGAGTCTTCTGTTTTGTTCCCAGGTTGTTTCTGTGGATGGAAGGAGAAGAGTTCCTGTTTTTTCACAACAATGCCCACGAGGATGAATTATTTTACCGTTGAGGCTGATGTACTTTATTAATATGAATATTATCTATGTATGTCCTAAACCATCCCATCTCAAACCATCACAAAATTTTCAGTTTCACAAAGTAAGAAATGGACAATCAAACTTTCAAACTTGAGACTTGCACAATGTGTCATGATGTGTGTTGGTGTAGGACCCAAATACATCAGGCTGGGACTTTGAATTGATCTAAATATTTATTAAAGAATGAAAAAAACAAAAACATGAAGAGGCAGAGCAAAACAGCCACAACCAGGAAGTAAGAGAATAGACATGATGAAACAGGATTTGATGAGGAAGCAGCAAGGAGAAAGAGAACGAGTTTATAAACACTGAGGAGGTTGATGACTGAATGAGGAAGACGGCTGATTAAAAATGGGTTGCAGGTGTGAAAACAAAAACAGAAAATCTTAAAGTAACTTTGCTCTAGTTTCTAGTGCAAATATTTTAATACATTTGAAATAAGACAAAACTAATTTGCAAGTAACTTTTCAGCAAGAAATATGAGCTTGTTTTAAGTCAAAAAATACGTCTGTTCTTAATAATGATGAAAAAATTCCTTGTTCCACTGATAGATTATTTCACTTATAACAAGACATTTTTTCCCATGTTATAGATGAAATAATCTGCCAACGGATCAGGACTAGAAACTTGAAATGTTCAGCACTAGAAACACCTAAACTGTACATATGTACATTTACTGTGAAGAAAAACTTAAAATGTCACAAAGCATAAAAGCTAAGTAGAATGCACAGTTGTTTTCTGTGTGTTTGTGTTTTCTTCTAAGAAAAATATGAGTTTGCATAGCTGAAGGTGACTGGGACGGTTTCAGCCTGAGGGCATCATTTTCCTCCCTGCTGTTTTAGGCTAAATGGGTTGATGTGTGTAGTTGTAGTTGCAAAAACACACACACACACACACACACACACACACACACACAAGCAGTAGTTCTTAACCATAAAGAATCATTTAGCTTCTTTGACCCCGATTGTATCAAACATGGTTAAACTATTTTTAGACACATACTGTTTTATTTTCATTGTTATATTCTGAGTGAAACAGACAACATGTAACTTGTCTTCACATTAACCTGCAGAATATACTACCAGGTCCACCACACACAAACATGCACACACCACTCCAACACACCGTAAAGCCATGTTGCGTTCCACTTTTCAGTTTGACACTGACTTCATTTGTGGAGAAAATGGTGGCGCTGCTAGTTGGAGAGCACACAGCAGGCGGTCCTCACAGAGTAGGGAAAAATGGGCCTTACAAGATGAGAAATGCTGACTCGTGTACGTTTGTATTATATTAAGACTTTCTACTGACTTCCATTCATTTCAGTAGCTGTATTTATATCAAACCATCCTACATGTAACCCGAACTCAATTCACACCCTGTTAACTAGGCCTAAAACAGAACTTCTTTAATGGGTGCTGGACTTTGGGCCCTATAGGAAGCAGTGGGAATAATAAGCTGTACAAGCTGAGAAATGTCAAAACACACACCACGCACACACACATACACACACTTAGGCAAGTCATCATGCTCACATAGGAGAACGTTTGATGCTCATAAACCCAAACTCCTAAAGCACATCTTTATTAATACATATAAACAGTGCAGAGCGAAATGCCCAACCCTGACATTTTCTCTAATCATTACTATTATTTGCCTAAACAGACAACAGCACTCCTCCCCAGGAGTCCCCCCCCCCCACATAGTGTGTGTTAGGAAAATGGTCCTTACAATGTACCAAATACAGATACACACACACTTTTGGAAAAAGCAGACTCTGCCCAGCAAAATAAAAACGATAGAGAAAATCGTCTAAAATCCACGTGAAAATGAATTTGCTGTAAAACATCACAGCATGTCTTACCTCCGGCGGCTGTTGACTGCTGGGAGTCGACGTCTTTGAAAGTTTGCCTCTCTGTAGGTTAGGTCATAGGCATACTTCCCTTCCAGCTGCGTCCTGAGCTTCCATCCATCCATCCATCCATCCATCCATCCATCCATCCATCCATCCTTTCCCTGCTGTATGACCTTGTTTCTCTGAACAACCTGTTAGTGTTTTACCCTGACCTCCCCGTTTCCCACAGATGTCTAATATTCACATGCAAGAGGGAAAAACAAATCCCAAAATGCAAGAGATCCTGAACATAGATATTTACACAAAGTCACACCAACATTCATGTTTGTTTTCTGTACTGTGTAGCTCTCATAGTAAACTGAACAGTGGAAGTATTTAAGTATTTATGTTGTGCTCCCATTTCCAAGTCAGAAAAATCAATTGCAATACCTCCCTGAAGTCGGAGAATTTTTCAAACCCTGAGTTTGAGATTCAATATGGCAGCTCCTCGATTCAACAGTAGTAAGCTGTGGTGGAAACATGTTTATTTTTAAGACACGCTTGTAAAAATGTGTCTAAAATCAATGCTACATGTCGTTCCTTCAACTCTAAACTCAACAATCTGAAAGTGGTGTTTGAATGTGGAAAGTACAGCTAGAAACAAAGTATGTGAGAGGTGCTAACTAATGCTACCTGAGTGTAAGTTCACTCAGAGAAACCATCTGACTTCAGCTTCCTATGATCCACATGTGTTTGAACTTTGTGTCTGTTCTGATTGTATCTTTATTCAAATTCAAATGTACTTTATTGATCTCCGAGGGAAAATAAAAAATAATGAATATTTACGCAATCACTGATTTTACTTTAAATATTTTTAGTTGTCCTTATTTTGTACAAGGATTTCAAATTTTAATTTGGCATTTGGAAAAAAATAACTTTTTCAAAAAAGACAAATTTTAATAAAATTAAAATTACTGCCAGCATACCATATATCTTTTGTAAACCCTTAATCAACATAAATCTGGTTTCTGGTGCAAATATCTCTGTACACTTGAAGTAAGACAAAAATTTCAGTAAGTTATAGGAGCTTATTCAAGGCAATAATTCCTTAATATTGATGAAAAAGTATTGTTTCATTGGAAGATTATTTCATTTATAAAATGCAAAAAATGTTTTATAAGTAAAATAATCTCCCAATGAAAAAAAATCTTTTTTAATCACTATGAAGGAATTGTTGACTTCAAACAAGCTCTTATAATTTGCTAAAAGTTACTTGAAATAAGACAAGACTAAGGTATTTGGACTAGAAATACTTTATAAGATTTTGTGTTTTGGTCCATCGTTGTTCAGTGAATATTTTCTGTTGCCAGTTTGCAAAGATCCAACACAGGAGGAAAAATATGCAACAGTCATTTAGCTCCTGTTTGTTTTATTGCATAAGATTTTATTAACTATGCAATGCCAGGAAGTTCCTAAATTGTAACTATAAAGTTTAATATTATAATTCACAATTTGCCTTTAAATAGTAGTGCAGAGTTTAAACTGTGGCAAATAGCAAAGGATGCGTCTTAGAGGGCCTCGTCCCTGAGCCACAGAGATGTCATGAATGGCATTAACTCCAAATCAAAGTTGTGCCAGTTAACAAGAAGTCTAATAATGAGGCAACCTGTGTGAAACTTTACAACAAAGCAGTAACCCGGCTTCAATCATTAGTGATCTAACCTGAGGCGATGCCTTTCAACTGGCTCAGAGGTGAATTCTTACACAATCCTCCTTCCAGCAGAATCCAGCAGTCCTCATTATGCTCACAGTGAGGAACGGGAGCAAAACGTGGATCAGTTTCCAGATCTGTAATCATGATATTTATTTCATATGATGCACATGTTTGATGTTCTTTAGGTGTGTGCCAGTAAATACTCTGTTGTTCTTGACATCTTGTGTTGCTAACTTGCGTACAGCTGGTCTGTTGGTTTAACGATAAATGTTTCAACAACTAGTGAACTCCCTTCCATGGACAGACATGATTCCCTCCTCTGGTGTTGCAGATGGATCAAGTTCTCTTTTATCCTAACAAAAACATTGCCAGTTAAAGAAAGTCATAATTCCCTCATATAAAGAAGAAATAAGTAATAGGACCAAGTTTTCCCAGTTAGTGAAGAAACAGGATTTTTAGACAACTGCTTTTCTTTATAATGCTCAGAGTTCCTGACAAAAAGCTTCATCCATCTTGAATTTTTTCACATTTTGTCACATTAGAGCAACAATGTGCAGCATGATGTCAAGCATGGAAGATCCCCTACATCCAAAGGATAACAGAACCTGCTCTTAAAGGAAACTGGATACGAAAACCTGACAGGACTGAAGAACAGAACCGAGAGAAGGGAGAGTGATGGTGCTTTTCCACTGGCAGTTCGCTCACCAACCGGTTAATGTGCGTTTCGGTTCCACCTCAGATAGTGAGCTTTCCCATGATGCTCTCTGTTCCTCACTGTTGGGTCGTCAGCAGCAGCAGCTGTGTTCAACTCTCCGCTAACGTTTGCAGCGAGTCTCAGTAATGGAGAACCTTCAGGTTCTGGTTCTAATGGACTCAAACTCAGATATTTCCTTTGGTCTTACAGAAATTCATTGCTGCCCCAAACATAATGATAAAGATCAGCTGATTATTTCCATACACATATAAATATAATTACATTTTTGCACTTTATTTTTTTTTAAATGTGCAATCTTACAGCAAAAAGATGTAAACCAATAGTCACGCGTGAACTTTATTTATTTAGGTTTTCTTTTATCCAAAGAAAAAATACAATTCACATCACAAGCTAATATGTAGCTCCTGTGTTTCACACAGTTGGTTCAAAACTGCAGCTCCAGCAGAAAGCTGACCAGAGCCACTCTGGTCAGCTTTCACCGTCATTCTGCTGCAAACGTTACTGCATGTGTTCCTGCCACTGCTCCTGATTAAACTCATTATTACTCCTCCATACTGAACAGCGCTCTGATAGGAGACTGGATGTTCACGGTCCTGACAGCAGGACAGCTGGACCCAGTAAACAAAGGCTATGAATAACAGAAACCTATGAAAACCCCATGACAAAAACACCAAACACCCAGACATCATGACAATTAGAGAATATAAGGCTGCCAATTTGGGCCTGTTGGCTAATTCTCTGGTTAATGTTCTTCTTTTCTCTGTTTAGATGAGTTGCCGTCTTATCTACGGTTTTCTATAGTGGATCCATAGATCAGAACAGTTTTTCCTCACCTGGTTGTCTCCTCCTGCTCAGTAGTTCTTCAGAGAAAGGCAGACTAGAGGCCTGTCAGTGTCTGTTGTATTTCATTACCTCTCTGCTTAAACCGCTGAAGCAGAAACGATACAAAGTTCAATGTTTTCCGTCATCTGACAAGTAGCAAGTCTACTCCACTTTATTCACCAAAAACGTTTTTTTAAAATATATATAATTCACCAAAAACTGATCTGTAATCTGGAACGTTCGCTACGTTCAGCTCCGCAGTTAGCCGCCGTATCTCACTGCGCGAGAGGCAACTGCGTCATGCGTCACGGGCAAAAGGTCAAAGGTAACAAGGTGACCGGAGGGCTTATTATGTTGTTTTTCTGGAAAAACACACAAAAAAATGAATAATAATAATTTAAGTACATGCTATTATGTGTCAGAGGGCTTTGTCAGTCTCCTGACAGTGGGTGAGGGTCTAAGTGTTCAAACTCTGGTTATGAGTTATTGATTTCTGAAATAACACCTTCACCTCACATGACTTGAACTGCCACCGGGTCGATGTACTGTCATTCTGACCCTCATAGTAATTTGTTGCTGGAAGCCTTTTTAGCACCAGCTTGTTTTAGTATTGAACACTAATTCACCATTTTACCCAAATTTTTGCGGCTGCTGACTTTATTCTGGGTCAATCACTGTTTCTGATTTGTTTCTGTGAAGGGCTATTATGAACTAAACAGTACAGTTTGACAACATAGCTTTTAATAATATTCCCTTTTAGATGTACCTGTAAATAGTAATGACCAAAGTTGTATAACCTTTTTGCCTTTACAGATTATTCTGCTTGTTTTTGACACTACAAGTCCTCATTAATATGGATGTGGCAATACAGAGGTTCTCTTTTACGTTTTTAAATTGTTTGTGATGAGTTTGGAAACTCTTTCCAATGGAAAGCTTATTAAATGCCGTGTTTTTGATGTGTCCCTGTCACAGATGTTTCCAAGTCATTTTTTCAGTCATTTTTCTGATGACTGAAATCCTCAACATCTGAGTCAATTCTAACTCTGCATAGCTGTGAGGTTAGAGCTCCAAACATGAACTATTTGTCTTTGGGCCTGAATTACTACATGGAGTTACAAATTACAACTTTAAATTTGACCAAATATTACAGTGTAGGCCATTTTTTCTGAGAACATAATGTGTAATATGAAACCTTCCCTTTCACATATTGCTAGTGGGTGGTGGAAGCTTGCTAGCTAAGCTTAACCATCTATCTATCTATGGAATCAGATTAGCATACATCAATAGCGTAGTTAAATTTTACATTCCAACATCTGAGGCATATTGTACTTTTAATTTTTCAGACAACCTGATTTTTGCCAAACTAACTGCTGACTTTGACATCTTTTTTATTAAAATTAGTTGAAGCGTTCCATCATGTTTCAAGTAAAAAATAATAGAAAATGCCTTTAAAAGAATAGTAAATTTAAATAAGCACATTAACAATGAAAACAGCGAAACATAAGGGCAGCAACAAAGGGAAATGAATTTGAGGCCTTTGTCACACGTTTGACTTTCCAAACACTTCCCTGCCCAAGAATAATGGTGTGACCTTGTTAAGAGCAAGTTATTAATTAGATTGCACTGTCTTGCACTCCTTAGTAAAATCCTCAGGACAGACGTCCTCTGAGGTTGGTTTTATTTAAACTCCCAAGGCATTAGACGAGCCCCCGACAGAAAATGATCGGAACTATTCTGGTTAGCTCCGGGGGCACAGTGCCAATCGCTAACAAGAGAAACTAAATGTAGGTTTGACTTAATTTTTATATAGAATGCCATCTCAAGTCCTGTCTTTGCCTCATTTCCTAAAGTTCTTTCATTTATTTGTCCTCTTTCAGAGTAGAGCATCACATTCAATCAAAGAGACTCTGTTGTCAAGTTACTTCTGTTTTACAGTAGTGACACAAAGAATTCTCACCAATATATAATGTTCTTTGTCTGCTACACTTTTACTCGTATAAACTTAAAAATTGTGAATGGGTGATGTTTTTTCTTGCTTGTAATGTTTCATGATAAGAAACCTTAAAGTGTTGAAAAGTTTATTTCCCTCAAATGGTGGCACATTGTTATGTGTTTATTGGTTAAGCAGCAAAACTGACTGTAGGTTGTGGCTGTAAAAAAACTTATTAAATGTTCTTTTGGTAGAGGCAGTTTAAAGATGTGGGCTGGACGCCTACCTTACTGGACAATGAAACCTTGCTGTAACTGAAGGTAAGCTTTTCATGGGTGCAACCCAAATATTCACATCTGCTAATCCCCAGAATGAATTTCCCTTTACAAAATTGGCCTTATTTAAGAGCAAGGAAGCAGACGTTTTCAACAGCATACAATTTATTACCAAAAAGAAAAGAAAAAAAAAATCCTAATTCATGTTGAAGTTTAGCGGCTCTGCTATTTGGTTACTGAGCAGATGAACTTCCAGACCTTAATTACCCTGTGACACTTAATTAGTCAAGGCACAAAGGATTCAGTCTGTCTGACTGCAGTTATTTGCAAATCATTAAGAAAAAAATGCAGTATTACCTAACCACAGAAATCACTAGAAACTTTTACCCAAATTATTTATGAAAAAAACTTTTATGTTTAAAAAAAAAAAATAGTGCCAACTGCAGAAATTGTTTTGTTTTTTTACACAACAGATGTCCCAAAGCTCCTGAAAGTGCGATAGCGGCAGTGTATTCTCACAGATTTCAGGAACATTTAAGTGAAGGAAAGAAATCCTGTGTTAAAAAATCTCTGGTGGCACAAATCCTAATACTCCTACTATCGATACTTTCTGCAACTCAATTTTGCCAAAAGAACAGGACTTTGTCTCCCCTTTTAGACGTTGGACAACATTGTAGCATAAAGAGAGAATCAAAGAATCCTCCAGAGTCCTGGGTCCACTCTCATACCCCCTTCTCTTGTGTCTAAGGACAGAGAGTGTGTTCTGGATACATGTGTGAGGCCAGGGTTTGCTCTTGTTCTTCAACAATGAGCTTTAGAAACTCTTTCCCCTTTGCTATGCCATCCTGTTCACTGGATATGATTTTAAGGTTCCTTAATTAATGATCACTGTCCAGCATAGTGGTCTGATGATGAAAAAAAAGACCACTACCAAGGGAGCTAAGGAGTATCTGAGACTGTTCTGTAAAACTTTGCTTGGGTAAGCCTTGTTAAACTTAACATTAAAATTACTTGCAATCCACCCAGTGCTGCATGATGTTTTTCATCCATCCATCCATCCATCCATTTTCTTCCGCTTCATCCGGGGTCGGGTCGCGGGGGCAGTCCAGACTTCCCTCTCCCCAGCCACTTCTTCCAGCTCCTCCAGGGAATGAAACCACAAGTTTACATACAAAGACACAT
>NW_015114388.1:5728-10633 GCF_001443285.1 Poecilia latipinna | reverse complement strand
CCTGATCGGGACATCTCTATTAAATATATAAGTAAGGCTTTTACTTTATTTGTCCTCCCACCCCCTCTGTTAAGTGCTGTGTTTTCATATTATGCACCATGAAATGCAGAATCTCCAGTGTAATCTGATGGAGCCTGTACACTTTTGATGCTGTTAATATGTGACATATTTGGGATTTCTAAATACCTTCATGAAGTTGAAGTTGATTCTGTAGCTCTGTATTAAGTTGTAACAGTTAATTTAGGCATTTTTACTGTTAAACTTGTCAATTTTTAGGAGTTGAAACAGTCATCCGATGAGAACGACGATACCGTCATCCTTGGTCCAACACCAGCTGAAGTACGTACGGGACATGAGCGTGCCTGAGCTCACAAGAACTGATTGTAAGTTTATCTATAAATATCATAGTATAACCTAAGAAGTATTTGGTTTCTGTTTTTTATTTTTACCTTATCACAATTCACTTAGGTAAGAAATTCTGTTTTTCCTGGATTTAAATTTCTTTTGTTTTTCTCTAGTATTCAAAAACAAACTATCCAAGAACTCAGTTAGTTGCCATGTGCCGATAAATTTGTCACTTCTTGGGGATGCTTAAAAATGTTGGAAAAACATTTGAGTTAATAAGCACCAAAAAACTTAAAATGAAATCATACTAGTATTGGGAGTATTTCCTTTTTAATGAATTTTTTAAAACTAGTTCCATATATTTAACTTCTTCCGATTTGTTTATATGTTTGAGAAATAATCAAGTAATCTCTCTCTTTTTATATAATTTTAGCTAAACAAACAAATACTTGGCTACTCAGAAGAGTCTCTATCAAGTTCTGACATCACTGACGAAGAGTATGTTCCTGATTCTGAGGAATCTAAGAGTGACAGTCTAAAAGAAAGTGACAGCTCAGTAGACATTAAACAGCTCAAGAAGAGGAAGAAAAGACCCCAGAAAAATACTTCTCTGGAAGTCCAACCACTTAAGAGAAGGTGCATGACCACTTCTTTCCTTGGCTGGAAAAGATCCTGGAGATTTTTCTTCAACTGATCCAAAAGATCCTGGAGAATCTTCTTCACTTGATGTAATAGTCATGACCTTAAAGAAGAAGGGAGATGGCAGAAGGGTTTACAATAAAAGGCACTATTGTGCATTTTGTAGCAAACCTTACAGCAAAATGGCATGTCATTTAGAAGCAAAACACAGTGATATGCCAGGAGTGGAAAGTGCACTGAAATGCCCCAAAGGTTCTAAAGAAAGAAGGCTGCAGTTGTCCTTGATAAGAAACAAAGGAAATTGTGCACACAATAACAAAGTCATTAAAGACGGCAAAGGACTACTTATTCCCCACCAACAATCCACTAAATCATCAAAAGCAGGTGAATACTTACATTGTATCAACTGCGAGGGTTACCTCAAGCGGAAGTCCTTGTGGAGGCATATGCAAAGGTGTTATCTCAGTTAAAAAGTCAAAGGACTGAAGCCAGGGACATCTAGAGTCCAAGCCGTTGGCAAATATGCAGAGCCAGTACCAGACAATGTCAATGCACAGTTTTGGAAACTAGTTCTTGATATGCACCAAGATGACGTAGCAAAAGTTGTCCAAAGTGAGAAGTGCATCTTGAAATTTGGAGAACATTTGTTCAACAAACATGGTCAAGATGTTACAAGACACGAATACATCCGACAGAAGATGCGTGAGACTGCACGAGTTCTTCTGCAAGGAAAGAAAGATGGCAAGTTGGAGACACTGTCAGACTTCTTTGTGCCAGCTAACTTCCCTCATGTTATAGATGCAGTTCAGAAAGTGGCTGGCTTGGATGAAAGAGCAAATGTCTTCAAAACGCCATCTTTAGCACTCAAGTTGGGTCACAACCTCAAGAAAGTGGCAAATGTTCTTGAATGTGAGGCTATGATCTCAGGCGATGAGAATACCATTCACAATGTGTGAATTTTCAAACAGATCTGTGAGACCAGATGGAGCGAGTGTGTCTCTTCCCATGCTCTCAGGAGTTTGACTGAGGCTAAGTGGAATGCTCCTCAACTTATTCCCTTTGCTGAAGACGTTAGGAAAATGCACCAGTATCTTGACACAAAAAGGATGGAGTGCCAGAGGAACCTGAAGGAAGAAACTGTAAAGAAGAACTGGGCTGAACTTGCCAAGATCACGCTTTGTGAGGTGATAATATTCAACCGGAGAAGAGAGGGAGAAGTATCCAAGATGACACTGAATGCTTTCACCTTGAGAGGTACCTCTGTCACCCATCCAGATGTGGAGCTTGCTTTGTCAGAACTTGAAAAGAAGCTGTGCAAGCACTTCCAGCGAATTGAGATTAAAGGCAAACGTGGTCGAAAGGTTCCCATTCTCCTCA
The DNA here is from genome assembly GCF_001443285.1 of Poecilia latipinna. Taxonomy (NCBI): domain Eukaryota; kingdom Metazoa; phylum Chordata; class Actinopteri; order Cyprinodontiformes; family Poeciliidae; genus Poecilia; species Poecilia latipinna. The sequence goes on along the minus strand of NW_015114388.1, from coordinate 8,272 downwards.
CTCCTGATATGGCATCATCAATGGAGTTGCTTGTCCAAAATCTGCGCAATTGTGACATGTTGGATGAGAATCCAACATGTTTGGAAGGCCGCAGACTCTCAATCACTTCAGAGGATCAGGTATTATTCGTAAAATTGCTCAAAACTGTGGAGCAAAACACCCTGGAGCATTGTCTTCAACCAAACTGAGGAAGCACATGGCCACCATGTCAAAGGTTCTTAACCTAAAGGACAATGAAGTGGACGACCTGGCTGACTTCCTCGGGCATGACATTAGAGTTCACCGGCAGTATTATAGATTGCCTGAAGGGACATTACAGTTGTCAAAAATCAGTAAAGTATTGCTGGCACTGGAAAGAGGACAGCTCTCCAACTACAAAGAAAGAAATCTGGATGAAATCAGCATTGATCCACAAGGTAAATTGGTATGATTTATTAGTGAAGATTTAATTTGACCCACTGGCATGGCACGTTTTATTTTGATGTTTTTGTACTTAAAAAAAAAAAAAAAAAGATGAAAATCTATAGAAGTTTGAGTGTCAGTCATTAACTATAGGAAGTAGGCAGAATAATTTGTTTTACATTTTTATTTCTTACGTTTGTTTCATTCTATTCTATTTTCTTTTCTCTTTTGATGATTGTCTTTTCTGTCTGTTCGAAATAAATAATAAATAAATAAGTAGCTGAGCCAGCATTTTTCCATATAGCATATTATAATTGTTGTAGTGTTTTTTTTTTTGCTTGTTTTAATCTTTGGGAAATCCAATCATAATTTCCCATTGTTAATTGCTCACTTGAATGGTAAAGGAACAAATGAAAATCACTAAGACTGTGCTGGCAGCATATGCAATTCTTCATTGTTAAATATGATGGCTATTGATACTTAATTTTCCGGATAAAATGTCTGTAGACCGTGGATCAGACACCGAAGAAGAGATTGACTCAGCTGAGAGGGATCCTGGAACTTCATCTTCCAGATCACCAGGTGTGGATGGCAACAACAAAGTAGAAAATGGTGAGGAATCACAGATTCATTCATTTCTGCCTTTGGTACAATATATTGTCAAAACAGCAGTGGGCTTTTAGATTTGTGCTTAGGCATTTTAACTCATGCTCTAGTAGGGATGGGCCGATCAGGTTTTTTGCTGCCGATCCCGATACCAATCACTCATGAGGCCGATCACCTGGATTGGCTGTTAATTTTTCAGTTTAGGTATAAATACTGCTACGTGATATGGCAAAATAGAAAAATTATCTGGCAATAAATTCACCTAACTTAGACATAAATTACAAAATATTTGGAGGCACAACACAGCAGCTATTCAGTCAAAAGAACAACTGAAAAACCTGAAATTAGTAAAATAATTAACAGAAAGGCTCTCAGTACCATAAATTATGCACAAGTCAAATAAACCTCACAACACTGCCTATATCAAATAATGTCAAGAAAAAACTATTCATTCAGAGTCAAATGCAGGTTGCATCAAAGTAAACAATCTTGAGTAACTGAATCAAAACTTCCTGAGAGATCAGCTAGCTGATTATTGCTGGTTCTGATTGGTTGTTTCTGACTGAGCGGAGTAATTATTCAGAACACAGGGAGTAGGCGTATTTTTTTTCCCCAGAGATTATCCATCTTATGTTATTACATAGCGAAAGTTTTAATACATATGTAAAATCTTTTATTGTTTTAAGTTACTTGCTGCAGGTGGAGCAGAAACGGCGCTCTGTCTGTGAAATATCACCACCAGTAGCGCATAGCGGCGGTCCAACAGCGGGAGCAGAACCAACCTCTTTACACCACTAGCTCGTTGACTTAAAGTATCAGGTTTTTTGTTTAGTTTACAGACCACTATGGTCTGAAAACTAAAAACTAGGGTGAGTGTTGGTAGTTGTGCGCTGCTTTACCTGCTATCTGATTGCTCTGGATCGCAGCATTAAGCCTCGATGCAGCCAAACTCCATCAAATGTTTGTTTTTTAAACATCATATTAGATTCGTCATGTCGATGCATTTTGACGTGCTTCAACCAGAGGTATTTCTTCGGCAGAACAAGCAAACTTCCCTATTCACTCTCAGAGCGTTAAAGTTCCTCGTCACATCGCTTAGGATTTGTTGCTTTGCAACAGTGTGAAGATAGAGGAGGTCAGCTGCACAAGCAGGCTGGGAAATGAGATGCAGGTGATCGGCAACAAGAGACAGTAATCGGTGATTACCGATCATACACTTTTTCACGGAATCGGCCGATTATGATCAGTGGCCGATCGATCAGCACACCTTTACTCTCTAGTATATTATATGTTATATATTTCTATTTACATAGATGAATTAGACTTTTAGAATAATTGCCAGGGAACCAGAAGGTTAGGGTTTGCTCACCTGGAAGTTGGAAACCAGATTTTATAATGTTAAGTTGACTGACTATTTCACATTTATTGCTGCCAGGGATGTGGACATGTAAAAAAAGTGTTTCCATGCCACTTTTATTAAATATGGGGATTATCAAGTCCCCTGAAAAAACACCTCCTGGAATTATAAAAATGGTT
>NW_015114388.1:1482-3532 GCF_001443285.1 Poecilia latipinna | reverse complement strand
TTCAGAGTCAAATGCAGGTTGCATCAAAGTAAACAATCTTGAGTAACTGAATCAAAACTTCCTGAGAGATCAGCTAGCTGATTATTGCTGGTTCTGATTGGTTGTTTCTGACTGAGCGGAGTAATTATTCAGAACACAGGGAGTAGGCGTATTTTTTTTCCCCAGAGGTTATTCATTTTTTGTTATTACATAGCGAAAGTTTTAATACATATGTAAAATCTTTTATTGTTTTAAGTTACTTGCTGCAGGTGGAGCAGAAACGGCGCTCTGTCTGTGAAATATCACCACCAGTAGCGCATAGCGGCGGTCCAACAGCGGGAGCAGAACCAACCTCTTTACACCACTAGCTCGTTGACTTAAAGTATCAGGTTTTTTGTTTAGTTTACAGACCACTATGGTCTGAAAACTAAAAACTAGGGTGAGTGTTGGTAGTTGTGCGCTGCTTTACCTGCTATCTGATTGCTCTGGATCGCAGCATTAAGCCTCGATGCAGCCAAACTCCATCAAATGTTTGTTTTTTAAACATCATATTAGATTCGTCATGTCGATGCATTTTGACGTGCTTCAACCAGAGGTATTTCTTCGGCAGAACAAGCAAACTTCCCTATTCACTCTCAGAGCGTTAAAGTTCCTCGTCACATCGCTTAGGATTTGTTGCTTTGCAACAGTGTGAAGATAGAGGAGGTCAGCTGCACAAGCAGGCTGGGAAATGAGATGCAGGTGATCGGCAACAAGAGACAGTAATCGGTGATTACCGATCATACACTTTTTCACGGAATCGGCCGATTATGATCAGTGGCCGATCGATCAGCACACCTTTACTCTCTAGTATATTATATGTTATATATTTCTATTTACATAGATGAATTAGACTTTTAGAATAATTGCCAGGGAACCAGAAGGTTAGGGTTTGCTCACCTGGAAGTTGGAAACCAGATTTTATAATGTTAAGTTGACTGACTATTTCACATTTATTGCTGCCAGGGATGTGGACATGTAAAAAAAGTGTTTCCATGCCACTTTTATTAAATATGGGGATTATCAAGTCCCCTGAAAAAACACCTCCTGGAATTATAAAAATGGTTCACTCGACACTAAGAAGTTTTTTTTTTCAAATAAGTGCTGTTTCCATCTGTTTTCTTGACACCCTTGTCCCTTAGTGGGGTCGGGAGGGCTGCTGGTGCCTCTCCAGCTAATGTTCCAGGCAAGAGGTGGGGTCACCCTGGACAGGTTGCCAGTCTGTTGCAGGGGAACACAGAGACAAACAACCACACACACACACAGGGGCAATTTGGAGAGGCCGATTAACCTGACAGTCATGTTTTTGGATTGTGGGAGGAAGCTGGAGTACCTGGAGAAAACCCACACATGCACTGGGAGAACATGCAAACTCCATGCAGAAAGACCTGGGCTGGGAATCGAACCCAGAACCTTCTTGCTGCAAGGCAACAGATCTCCCACTGCGCCACTGTGCAGCTTCCATTACAAGTTTCATCCATAAAAGGAGAAATGTTTTAAAAAGTGTTGCTAACTGATCAAACTAAATGTTGACGGGGAAAATTAGATAATTACAATACCAGCAGCTTCTGATTCAGTGCTGTTAAGAAATTAGTATAAAGTTCAACTGTTAAGCTAGACATTTGAAATTATTTATAAAGCAAACACACTGACTGCTTACACTGTTGAATTCTCTCTTACTTAATATACCTTTGTTTAGGTCAATTTGGGGTGACCAGATGCACCACGGAAGTTAATGATCTGCCCTCAGTAAAAGGTAAGAATATGTATAAGTGGAAAGAAAATAAGTTTGTAGATTTCTGATAAATATTGAACCTTTAGAGGTCACTGTCCTGTATTATTAGTCTTGTGAATGTTACTTTTGGTTTCTGTAATTTATATTAATTTTCTATGTGCTCTGTACCTGATAATTTTGTCCAAGTTGCATATATTCTGAGATTTGTTTGGTTTGGTTTTTGCGGTACAGTTGTTCTATCACCCCCGTTTCATACCGGACCACTTACAGCACCGGTGTTAACGCTATAAAATGAAC
>NW_015114388.1:0-453 GCF_001443285.1 Poecilia latipinna | reverse complement strand
AGCGACCACACATTAGCCTACAGAAATCTACGGTATAACGGTTCGATCGGGTTTGTCGTGCCGAGTGGTGTCCAGCCACATGGGCACAAAATAATGGCTACAAGTCCAGTTAACTAATTTTAAAATCAGGCATTAATCAGTGCTTTACTAGAACCTACCTGTCACATGCATCACAGTCCTGACTGAATGAAAATAATTATAACCTATTTATGTTACGTTAACGAAGAACAGCTGAAAACCTACCGGGTTTATCAACTGCGGTAGCCATTTGGCTCCAACTCCTCCCCTTGTCATTTCTATAGTCTTCGCACATAATGTTGAATAAATATTAATGTTTCCAAATATCATCTCCGATGTCCGCTGGACTTCGGGTTGCGCTGTTTCAGCTGTTCGGGATTCCCCTCGTAATTTCCCCTCAGAAAGCACGAGGAGAATCCGCGCTTTCTGATTGGC